>NC_085915.1:1365000-1575365 GCF_035658355.1 Kwoniella shivajii
AATGAAGGCTTGTAATGTGCAAGGTTATGACTCTTACGAGGTAAATACATCCTTTTTTTTCACTTCTCTTTGACCTATTGGGTTCTTTCCCTTTAACCACTGAATACTGTACTGATAATCCATAAAGTGTATCAACACGGCCTCAGAACTCGAAGCATGCGGTGGGTGCATGGATGGGGAATACAAATCACAATCAAACACAACGACTGGAGTAGAGTAGGTTTTTACTGTTCTTCCTCTTTTTCCAATTCTTCCATTAGCGACGTTGAATCTAACGTGTCATACCTTGACTTATTTAGTTGTACAACTCTCCCTGGAATAGCCTTTGGAGCAGTGACATGCTATAACTCCAAGTGTGAAGCTTACGCTTGTAAGAAAGGATACACCCTAGTAGATGGTATTTGTGAACTTTAGGCCATGTTGCGAGATCACGGACAATACTCCAGTTTGTTGGAATACGGACAATACTCCAGTTTGTTGGAATACGGACAATACTTCACTGCATTATTTTTTTTACATTCATGCATTTTTGGGTTTTCAGTATCAACAAGTCCATCGATACTGTATGTGGGAGAGCCGTCGTACGTATTTAAGCCCCATGATCAACGATGGTCAGTTAGCAATGCGTTCACAAACAGAAAACCCATGAAGACCACTGACCATTATTATGACATATCACAATAGTTGAGTTTGCCTGGGTCCAGATCTCCGGTGAGACCCATCAGAACAACGATTGCAGACTGAATAGTAAAAGTCCGGTCACTCTTCGTGATATTCACCCGGGTCTGTCAAGATAGTCAGCAATTCGCATCCCAGTTTCACATCAAAATAATCGCTGTACCTAACCACAACTGGAGTGGCGGTTCATTATCGTCCTTGAATACCAAAGGTGATACAAGCACATCATCTGATGTAATAGGCTCGAGTTCAGATGAGATGACCTATCTGCAAATTGAGGAGCACGCGAAGAATGGCAGTCACTTGATGGAGTCGACGGTCGCAAAAGCTAGCTTTATACACAAGAATATAATCGAACATACGTAATTCCCCTATCTCAATCAATCATTCCAGATAAGATTAGCGTGTGCAGGTACAAAGCGATTGTCTAAGACACGCTATCTAGGTGACGAAAGATGATTTACCATCGGAGGTGACCATATTCGTTCTGCCATATTAGGATCAATAGGACAATCCTTCACAGGACCGACTCTGTAGTCGTCACTCGAATGAAAGGAACACGTACTGATGGAAGAGAGAAGATCGACTTAAGGTGAATAAATAAAGCATCCATTCGATATGACGAATGAGGCTTCAAAATACCTCGTTGCAGATCTCTCCTTTTCGCTCAAGTGACATATCATATCATAAGACCACTCGTAGATCTGTGTCGATCATGAGAGAAGATCTTTGTGTGATTTTCCTTTGGTCAGATGTTCAAATCGAGATGGGATAGATCGGCAAGTGAAAGCTATGCTTTCCTTCTGAGAACAGTGGAAAGAAATCAGGTATATAAGAACGTCACAGAGAAGAATTGGTCCGTCATTGTTTCCTCATCCTTGTCCACTCGGATCATCAATAATCGTCCAATCCTTCTCCAGTATTCAATATGTTTCCTATAATCAATATATCCTTGCTCACTGCCATATCCCTGTTCACCATTCACTATGCGTCAGCTTACACTTTTATTGGGTGTACCGATACTTATCAGCCTCAATTTACCGAACCTTCTGTATATCATGCTGGATCCGCTTCAGATTGCGCCGTGAGTTTACCTCAAATCTAAATGACGTGTAAAGTTCAATGCCGATCCTCGTTTGTCTCCAAAAACAAATTACAGACACACTGCACATCCCTTCATACTCATTACTTCTACAATCAATATAACACCGGGACTTGTTATTGCTCCAATACCTCTCCCAGACCTCTTCAATTCACTTACGGAGCCTCCGATATGGGTGGTTGTGAAGGTACCAATTACGAGGTCAGTGAAATTATCTATCCATGGATTAACCGTTTAATCTCCGTGGCCGATTGTGTTAACGCATAGTTTTTTTTAGGTATATGCTATCGATAAGCCTGTTGATCCGATGACTTTCCAAGGATGTTACACCACTGTCTCAGCGCCTCAGTGAGTCTATCAATCGTTGTACTTGTTGTTGTTTTCCAACGATTCACTAATGAGTCATTCATAGACACCCAGGAAGTAGCATCCCTACACTCGAAGGATGTTTCTCAGCTTGTCCATCATCGAAATCAGTCATGTACTTCCCCAATCCCGATACTAATTCCTTCGATTGTAAATGTGGTCCTACCTCTACCATCGATACTACAGGAGGAGGAAGTACCACATGCGGTCAGTATACTTGGTTCACATATACTCGCGATTCCATCTCAAGGAGAGATCAGAGTCTTGGTAAAAGAAGATTAAGTAATCAAATCATTTTCTAAGATGAGCAAGATTGCGACGAGGATGAAAATTGAAACAAACTCTGTAAGTTGTCGGAATCATACTAGTAACGAGATCCACCAAGTGACAGGCTCATTCAGGTAGTGTGTTTGGTAGGCTGTTGGGGACGTTGATGCAGATTGTGTTTTAACCAGTTCTCCAATGAATTCTCCTTAGTCGCAACTTCGAATATAGCAATCGGCCACTGTCTTTACTCGTAATACCGAATATCTACCTGCTTTCCGATGGGGCTTCATATGGACATTGTCAGTATATCTAGATCTTGGAAACGATATAATAATACCTTTTTACACCCACTTCTTGTTCTTGGTTTTCACATGTATCTGGTAGTCCTGTTTATACGATATGTATCATAATGCATTCTGGTGGAAAGGTTAGGGCTTTTACATGTATCACATGTAGATCAATTTTCTTGTCCTCTTAAGGGAAACAGACTTCTTTTAAGATTTGAAAGTGTCATTAGCGGTTTACGTTACAGCCTTTCGAGAATTCCCAAGAAAGGGAGCATCGGACGGGTTCGGCAGAAAGTAAGTTCACGGATTGTTGGTGAAGTTCGGCTATTGTCCTAAGATGTTTGTCGTCGGTTTGGTGAGATCTGCGTTGTACCATTCCTCATCTACAACGCCACGCACCTCCAATTGTTTGCATTGAACCATGACTAACCGACAATCCCATAGACGTGGTAAAAGCAATTGAAACTATATATGCCGACCTCACTTCCGATGGATAAGGATGAAACCTTGAATTAACATTTCTTGGGAATCTGGTGCCTGATACAGTAGAACACCTGGATCCAGAGAGGTGCGCAATTCTTTGTCATGTTATCGAGATTGTTTTGTTGCATAATGATTTCAAGTAATCTTGTTCCAGCAGAGAAAGACAAAGAGAAAGACAAACATTGTTAGAGTTCTTTTTAACCTTACTGATAATACATGCCATAAAAATAAAGGTATTCCTACAACATTACAAGGTTTTAGTGGCGGGGGACTAATGCTGTAACGAAAAATCACTGACTATCAGGTTATTCACGTTGTTTACTTCTCTTGCGAAGAGATTTAGACATGTTTGCGACTCAACATACCGAGGGGAGCCTGCAAGAATCCACAGGAAAATGGATATAAGGGAAGAGCTACAGAACAATATTCTGATTCTCTCTCCCCACCTCAGCTTAAACCTCTTGTCTTGATCAACCTCGAATACAATCCAACTGGTTTCACCACGCATTGCTGGTAAACTATCACACTCCTTTTACAGCCTTCCCTTGATTTGCTCACACCCCAGGCACTCACGTGGAATCATGTCTCCTAAATTCTCTGTCGCCTCTGCTATGACTATCATGGCCGTTACCGCCCTTGGAGTCAACGCATATACCTACGTCGGATGCGTTGATACTGCTCCTCGTGGATCTAATACTATCGCCTCGATTGCCCAAGGTAATGCAGGGAAATGTAACGTGAGTCTTCGAGTTATAGGGCTTTGTTGTTTCCAAATTATAAGACACTGATATGACTTGCTCGATAAACGGGACGATATAGGACTATTGCACTAGTCAAGCTCAAGCTTCGCCTTTTTTCTATTATTTGAGTGCCGAGGAACAGTGCTTCTGTTCAACTGTCTCACCCGAGGCCAACTCTTTCATGACTGGAGCATCCAATGATGGAGGATGTGCGTCGGCCTCTAACTATGAAGTAAGTGAATATTACCTGCTAGACCAACTAGGGCAAAAATCAAAGTCGTTGTTGAGCTTAACGATTTTCCGTGTTTCCATCAGGCGTACGATACAGCAACAACCTTCGTATTCCAGGGTTGCTACAATAATATGAGAACAGATGCGTAAGTCATTCAGAGGCTT
Organism: Kwoniella shivajii; assembly: GCF_035658355.1. NCBI lineage: Eukaryota > Fungi > Basidiomycota > Tremellomycetes > Tremellales > Cryptococcaceae > Kwoniella > Kwoniella shivajii. Next base: position 1,369,320 of record NC_085915.1, read on the forward strand.
CTTTTGGAGAATTCCAGAATGCGCACGTCACTAATTCTGAGGTCATACGTATTAGTGCGCCATCAAATGTGGACGATCTCGAGGACTGTTTCGCCGCATGCGCATCAGAAGGTTCAGTAATGTACAACCCTTTCTCCGAAGACGATATCTTTGGTTGTAGATGTAACGACGCACAAACAATCATTATCGATGAAGGTAGCAATGCCGTTACATGTGATACCTATACCTGGTTCACATTCACACACTCTCAAGAGGCCACAGCAAGTGGATTGGCTAGGAGGAGGCTAAGAGAGAGATTAATGGAACTCAAAAGAGAAAGTCAAACCCTCTGTCCTAACGGTGCTAGACCTTGTTCTGTCCCTGATTCCAATACTTACGAGGTAAGTAAGGTGATGCGCCGATCTCGAATTGATATCATTAAACTCATTCTGGTATGTCTTTTAGTGTATTGACACTCGATCAGAGCTTGAGTCTTGTGGTGGATGCATCTCGGGTGACTTCCAAGCCGTAGGCAATTCGACCGTGGGACAAGAGTGAGCGATTACTTTCCCAATGTTGACACGAGTTGAAATCAGAAAATAATAATCCAGCTTACATCTGCATAGCTGTTCATCCTTACCCGGTGTCGCTCGGGGCGCCGTGACATGTTTCAATTCCGCATGCGAGGCCTTTGCCTGCAAGCCAAAATACGAATTGATATCAGGACAGTGTGTTCCCATTTAAACAGACATTTCTGTGGTCATTTTTCGAGCGGTTTCTTGTGGACAATATCTTGGTTTTCATGCACTTTTATGATTTCATGTTTGCGTACATTAGTAGTAGCTTTTTCTCGTAGTGCATGCTATACGATCTCAGCTACCCTAAAACGTAGGATACATAAGTGGATGAGTGATTCTGGCATGGCTTTCTTCACTACGGGACATTTGCCAGTTCTACGGAATGAATTTACTTCCGTTGATCCGCCACGCGACGATTGCAATGATGAGAGTAGTAGTTAACTAGCTATCTGGAGAGGTCAATCACAACCTCATTCGCACGACATCTTATGCATGTCTTCACGTAATCAAATAAGACAACACACAGCTCATTCTTATCGTTCAATACACCTCTGAAATCGTCGAAAAGGAGATCCGTTTGCAAAGGAAGACCGTGAATTTACTCTGAATATTTGGTGTCCATCCAAAAAAAGCAAGAAAGTCAAATACCTTTAAAGGTCTATTCATTTAATTGGTGAAACGCCATCTCCAAATTCGCGTCCATAGTTGTCTATACCACCCTTACAACCTTCGAAGAGGTATTACACAATCCACCTTTCTAGCAGGTCTTGGCGAGTGATTCAAGCGGACCTTTCTCTCTTCTCTTTGTATATTGTCAATAGTACCCTCCAAGATAGGCTCGGTGTAAAATGGAAGATGGATATGTGGATGTCAAACGTCCACCGCCAGTTGAAGATGATCAATACAGTCATCGTTCAAGGCAATATTGTGAGCTCTGTCCTTTAGCATCTTCCTTACATCTTTCTCCTCGTCGTCATATTAGGCATTCTTTCGAAACTCAATGCCAATTGACATGTGTGTATAAATAGCTCTAGATGCTCCGCAACCATCTTCACCTATAAAACCCCAATTGACTCATGCATCTTCGAGTAACGCAACATCGCAATCCCACCATCAAGAATATCGACACGACTCAACATCTACTTCACGTCCTAGTCTTAGTAATGAAAAGAGATTATCTTCCGGATTAGGTGGTGGAATGGGTAGTTTAGGAAGTGTCAAAAATGCAGGACAGGAAGATGTGATACCTGTAGGATTCGATGAAGGAATTCTAAGAGGTTTATGCGAAATAGACGTGAGTGCAAGTCTACTTTCAGTCTCGTGTACAAAAGAGGATACTTGGGCTTGGAAGCTCATATGATGACATGCCCATGCTAACATTGATATGCTCGACTTCACCCATAGTGCGCTTTACCGTTGTTAGCAGATAGGATAAAGCAAAGTATCGCTTCTTGTAAAGTAAGTCTAACAGCCCCTGTGTGTTACTCAGATTGACAATATTGATATTTTCCCTTGATAGCAAGTAGCCGTGTTCTTTCGATCGCGAGCTGAGATAGAAGAGAAATACGCTAGATCAGTTACTGAGTTGTGTCGTACAACCGGTGATGTATATTCTAGAGCGGATTGTAAAGCTGGGTAAGTTGAACTCTTCGAAAAACAAATAAGAAGGAGAATTCAAGCTGAGTGATGGTGAATGGTAGATCTTTCGTTTCTTCTTATCAAAGTGGTTTGAAATTGCAAGAACAACTTGCTCAAAATAGAATACGATTCTCTCAGCGGTTGAACGAGATGAGTGACGAGCTTTTGAGTCTGGCAAGGGAAGGAGAGAAGATGAGGAAGATTGTGAGTGACATTTTAGCCATATTCTACAGGATGGGCAAGCTGACTTGGCATTTTCTTTTGGTTTACAGCATAAAGATAACGGATCACGGTATCAAGGAATTTTACAAGAATCAGAAACAGTAATGGATAAAGCTAAAGGGCGATTTGATGCTACTGCAGAAGAATTAGAAAGATTACTCGTAGCTAAAGAAGGTGAATCTTTCAAAGATGCAGGTATGAGATCATCAGCTTCAACATCCTCATCATCAACTTCCAATAACATGCAACATGGAGGTAAAAGAGCTCTAGGCAAAGCGATGACTAAAGGAGGATTACTCTTTAAAGGAAAAGGAGCAGGTTCGATCCAAAGACAAGAAGATGATGTAAGAGCTAGAATGGCTCAATCGAGTGAAACCTTTAGAAAAGCTGTTTTGGAAAGTCAAGCTCTCAGACAAGAATATTTCAATTTCCAATTACCGAAAATCTTAAGGGTGAGTCCCAAGAACAACCATTCATTTGAGCCCAAATTGAGAAGCTGATCAACTTCTTAACGTTACTATAACGTTACTATAGCTTCTGAAAGAATGTGCCGATGAATTGGATCTGGGAACTCAGTACCACCTCACTCGCTATGCTTTTTTATATGAATCCACGCTGGTAGCCGATGGCACTACCCTGAATCCCATGAGTGCAGCGGATGAAGGTGAGTTCTCAAGCGAATTTGGTTCATGAGATGCTTACACGCTCTGAAATGGTAGGCCCCGGATTGAAGACGATCTACGAGAGCATTGACAACCGAACGGACTTTAAATCTTACATGCAGAATTATGCAGTAGCGAGAGGAACTCCCAGAGGACCTCGAAGAGATGGTCCATACGAGGAAGGCTTTGTGAGTATTCCACTTGCGCAGTGTATTTATCGTAGCTCATCCCACTGTGTATTAGTTACCGCCACTCCCACCTCATATTCAACGTACAGTGGATGCCGCATCTCAACCACAACCTCAACAATCTACCTCTCAAATTCAAGGCCCATCCCATGTATCCCAGATATCGATAGGATCAAACTCCACTGCTCAGTCATCAGCGTCAACAAACGGCACTGCTTACCCAAACTCCTCACAAAATACGTCATTCGCACAAAATTCTCAAGCAACCCTGCATAACGACACTTCATCCGATGGATGGGTTCCTCCCGGTATACCAGCTGCATCAGGAGCGACATTTGGTGTGGATCTAGGTGAACAGTTGACTAGGGATGGAGTGGAAGTACCTAAAGTAGTGGAGAAATGCGCTCAAGCCATTGAAGCTTACGGTAAGTATGGAGCATGATCACTCCGTCGAACCTAGTAGAGCTAACTGAGGGGTTTTACGAAACAGGATTGGATTCAATGGGTATATATAGATTGTCAGGTACGACATCAAGAGTACAAGCGCTGAAGAATGCGTTAGACAAAGGTAAGTAGACCTTCCAAAGTCAATGATAACGAAGAATATTCACTGATCTACGCTTGATCTGAATGTAGATGTGGAAAACGTAGATATCATGTCAGATGAATGGTCAGCGGATATCAATGTCGTTTCGGGAGTTTTGAAATTATGGTTCAGGGAGTTACCTGAGCCATTGCTCACTTTCGGACTGTATCATTCATTCATCGAAGCTGCTCGTGAGTTTACTTACTTTCGATGACGGACTGGCTTCTCAAGAAAGACAGTCAGACAGAATCTCAGAACGGCAAACTAATGTCCCGGCGACAATAGGATACGAAAACGATCGGTTACGCCATATAAGGTTACATGAACAAGTAAACGAACTACCAGATCCCAATTATGCTACTTTGAAATTCTTCATGGGTCATCTGGACCGGTAAGTTGTATCATCAGTCAAGACTCCCAGTTCTTAAGTTCTGAGATCTAAATTGCTGAAATAATCGGTCATCCATAGTGTAAGAAGGAAAGAGTCTGTAAATCAAATGTCTGTCTCAAATCTGTCAATAGTGTTCGGGCCAACATTACTAGGTGCGCCTCCGGAAGAAGGTGGATTGAATCTGGAGCATATGAGCTTCCAATGTAAAGTGAGTTGACATTCGACTTCCATATTCATTTTCATATTTGACGATTGATTTGGCGTATGCGCGATTTATTGATATCAAAAATTGAACCATAGGCAATCGAAACTATCTTAGAGAAATACAACGAAATCTTTGTTGAAGAAGATGGAGGAGGAAGTCGTGACGATGATCCTGCGCAGGCGCAGGTATAATTGAGGAATTTTCTATGTGATGTATGTATTAAATATATCCTTAATTTATTTGATACCCTCTCTCTACGATTCACGCACGGAGTTAGCCTTTGTTTCGATTCAAGGGTTAATATAGTTTAGTACTATTTGTTTGAATAAGCATGGATATGAATATACGGTATTCTTTGAAGTTGCAGAAGGTTGATTAATCAAAAGGTTAACCCATGTCGTGCAGAGGATGTGAGTGTTAGTGAGTATGGTCGAGAGTGCCGCGATTAGTGTAGCTAAGGTCTATCGGGTTAATGTGCTTTCTAGTATTGGAAATCTCCAGCGTGTTACAGCTTTCTCATTTCTACATGATTTGTTTATTCCCTATGAGATGTATCTGGTCCGAATCTACTCTAAATTCCTTGAGTGGATCTAAGGTTTGAGAGAAGCGGGGAAAGTACCGGCTTCGATTTGTTCCTCCCATTTAGATGACCATTCGTCTGAACGGAGTAATTGATTTGTCAGTGTGCAAATTCTGATTTCTCGTTTGTGAACAAAATGAATTGTGAATAGACAGGTAGGACCATATACTATTGAGCGATTGGTGGGATTGGATTGAGAGGATGAAGGGACTCGCGATTGGATGGTTTGATTCGAAGGTAGACTCACTGGGACAAAGGGATTTGAAAGCTTTCTTGAATTGTTGACAAGGGACGAAATCTTCTCCTTTGGCATTAACGCATTTATGGTAATCTACAAAGTTTTGCTGTGCGTATCGAAAACGAAAACGAAAACGAAAACGAAAACGAAAACGAAAACGAAAACGAAAACGAAAACGAAAACGAAAACGAAAACGAATCGCGATATCAGCCAGCGTCACGATCGATATTCCCATACGTTGAGGGGAGAAACCCTCCACGATGGAGAATGTTCTCAGTTTCACTTACCCAGCTATATGATCGGACAGTTCGTTCACAAAGTCAATGTAATTCCATCAAAATCAGTATCCTCCGAGTTAATGGTGATTTGTCAAGTGATATTGAACGTACCAGTGTTTGGTTTGGTTTTGGTTAGGGAATCGAGCACTGATCATTGTGGGAAAAAAAGGTAAAAATCGTCAGTTTTGACTTTTTTTTCAACTTGATCAATACCGGATTGAACCAAAATAACAACCGCTCCACCACTGCACCTTTCCCTTCCCTTCCTTTTTCTCACCGTCATAAATAGAAAAAAAACTGAAATGGATACTCACTCGAATCCAGCAGTTTGGAGCTATATGAATCAAAGTCGATGAAAAAAAATCAATCATATCAGTCAGTTCTCCGATATTCTCATATTCATATCTGATGCTCGAAGGCTGACTCCATTTATCAAGTATGAATAGCGAAATGCGGAATTGTGTGAGAAGAAACGTACCACATAAGTCCTATCAATGTACGTGATCAGCCTTTATCTCACTACGACTCCTGCGAAGAGGAGTATCACTCACTTATCCTCGGCCATTTTGATTATATGATGCTTGTTGTGGATGAGGTGATGTGGAATGTGTTGATGTAGATGGTATCGTTGAATATGTGGGATGATTTAAAGTATAAAATGGTTGGTTGTTTTATTATTGTAATGGAGAAATCGGAATGGAACGGAAGTAACGTAAAAGTGGCGAATTAAAGAATGATCCACACCTCTTTACTTTGTACACTTTAACATCTTCCTTAAATATCCTCATCATATCATATACATGTCGTATTGACCAAAGAGAGAAAACTCAAACGATCATGTCAAGACAACTGGACAACGACAATCCAACTATATTCGCTTCAAAGGTATCCACTTCGAATCGACGACTTCAAAAGGGCAAAGCAAGTCTATGGGCAGAAGAAGCATTATCAGATGATGAACAAGTAGGAGGAGAAGGTTATTATTCAAGTGCAAGTGGGGAAGAAAGAGAAGATATTGATTCAGAAGAAGTATATGGTAAGTGTATCAATAATCATTCATCAATTTAGTCAATTCAGTCAATCAGTCTCAATCCACATAAACATTCGTGAAGTCAGTCAACTTAGAGCATCTGAAATCGAATCAAGAATTATCTTTGATCCAAGCTTATTGCTAATTCGCATCCCCGAATGATTCACAGATCTATTGCGATCGATAACAGATCCAGAACATCCAGTCTCATTGGAAGCTTTACGAGTCGTCAATCCTGAAGATATACATGTGGCTGGAAATAGAGTATTGGTTTATCTGACTCCTACTATTCCTCATTGTTCAATGTCAACTTTGATTGGTAAGTGGATTTTATTTTGACTCCACTCCCTACGTACCTCTATGATATCTTTCACATTCCTTTTACTACAATCTCAAACTTCTGTCAATTGTTTAAGAAATCAATTGCTAACAAGCTATTGCTTTTACAGGTCTATCTCTTCGAGTCAGGTTATTGAGAGCACTACCACCTCGATACAGAGTAGATATAAGGATAAAATCAGGGACTCATCAGTCTGAACACGCAGTGAACAAGCAATTAAATGACAAAGAACGTGTTCAAGCTGCCTTGGAGAACAAACATCTACTGGGTGTCGTGGAAGGTTGTTTGAGCAGTGCGGATAAGCGTGGAGCAGCGTAAACGCGATGTCCAGCCTGACATTTCGACGGCGGGAATTTATTGTACTTAGCAATCGTAGCTATTATCATGTATCGTTCGTGTATGTATACATAAACCATTATAAGACAGGCAATTCCTCTGGTGGTGTTGTGATCGTCTGTGATCACTTGAGGTATTGGCGAGAGTGCACATATTCATCACTTCTCACTTGTACTTGAAATTAAATACCGCGAAGCAAGTCCGATCCGTACGGTATATGCATGACTGGTATAAATTACAAGACTAGAACATGAGATCCTATTCAATCCTGTCCGGTCCGATCCAAACTGTGTGTAATAATTTTTTGAATGCAATGATGTATTCTTAATGCGGGAATCAATCCCATGTATTGGGTCTGTGGTTTGTCTAAGCTCACTCTTTGAGTCCCTCCCCACTGCCGTTCCGTCTTGTCTCCAATTATGCAATAGTAATCCGCCCCATTCATTTGATCTTCCTTTTACCATCATCACCTAAACTTCTGAGTCATCAACTTTTCAAGGCTCTAGGCGTTGGAGTGGGGCTTGGGCTTGGACTTGGACTATTGGAATTACTATTCCCACCATTAGATCCCATTCTTGCAATACCCATTCCACCCATTGGACCTGCGAAAGCGTTCAGGCCACTTCCACTACCTAATCGACTTCTGAATGTACCTGTACCCGACCCGTTTGTAGATGGGAGTTCTAACGTTTGGCCTCCTGTATTTGTGGGTGGAGTAGCAAATGTGAACGTTGGATTGGTCGGTGATCTACCACCACCGCTACCGGCAAAAGAATTTGTTCCTTGTGGCTTAGGTGAAGCAGAAGAAGTAAGACCTATACCTAATCCAACTGGACCATTGGCAGACAACCTTCCAGGTGTAGATGCAGGTGTTCTTATGGTCGTAGGAAATGGTATATGTAGGAATAAGCCTGCAGGTGGATGAGAGTTTGAAGCGTTGTACTAAAATGAAAGAAGAAAGTCAGCTATGACCATATCATAGGATACCCAGTGAAGGAAAGACATCGAAACGATTGACAAATTGAGGAAAAGCCGGAATGTGAATTTTTCGAGATGCACTGACTTGATATTCCATACTCATAGATTCCCTATCTCTTCCTTCCAAAGCCATAACCTCAAGTATCTTTCTACCTAATTTATTGATTTTCTCATGATCATTCCTTGATCTAGTCCAAATTTGTATTCGGTCGATTTTAGGTCTGTTAGAAGCTACTATACCACAGACTTCATCTTCTTCGTCTAACATTTCGCCTACTAACGCCATTGTCAGATTTGCCCAGGCGACATCTAATGTTGGAGGTGATGACCGGAAGAGTATAACCCATTTTCCTCCATTCGCGTTGGCTGGGTCTTCCCACATCTACATGGGAAATCGGGTTCAGCGTTTAGCCTGCTTTCCGAACACTCATTCCTCGTTGATGAAAAAGTGGGATTGATGAAGAAAGAGTCACTTACAGGTCTTATACCGTTTTTGAACATGTGATAATTCGAATTCTTGTTTAACAAACTAGGCAATCTGATATTATTCAAGTGTCTTGCGAATCCTTCGACCTAGAAATCACACAAAGTCAAACTGTCAGCTGATATTTGGCATTTTCATCGGGCCCATCAGCTGCAAATAGGATTCGAGAACGTACAGTATCGAATTTACCAACAGTCAAAAGTGTCATTTCATAATCAGCTAAAACTGAACCATCTTCTTTTTTGGGTACACTGGTTGTGTCGGGTTTGTAAGTTTTTGAATCGAAGAAAAGGGTCCTGTAAAGTGTATTAAATCGATTAGTATCCGCACGACATCACCCGTCCAGGTCGGTAAAAGCAAGAATGCGTGATGAAGCAAAAGCATATCAAATTCGAAATTATAGAAGTAGGAAATAAACCACTTACCAAGCATGTGTCAGAGGATGTTCTTTCTTTTTGTGGTTCGCCAAATCACTTCCATTAGAAGAAGAAGAAGTCAAAGAAGCAGTTTCAGGTGGACTTTGAACTTCTACTTTTTGTGGTTTTGGTGTATTTGCGTTGACGTTTGCACTAGCGAGGCCAGTGGTATTCATTTCATAAGTACCATTAGGTGAATCGATTATGCCAGCAGATAATATTGATGGGACACCAACATTATTTGAAGTTATCGCATCTGTTTTTGGTGTATATTGACCTTGACTTTGACCTTGACCTTGAGCATGGGAAGAAGATTCTTTGACCAATGAGATGGATATTCTTCTTCTGATTTGATCTAAGGAAGGAACATTTGAATAACCTTGAATATAAGAATTTGAGCTCGACGTTCTTGACATTGCAGGTGCACCTTCTCTAGTGATGAAACTGTTAATTGCAGTTGCAGTTAGAGGTGTACCAGTGCCATTGCCAGAACCTGTCATACCTGTGATGGGAGATTGTTTAGGGGTATTTTGAGAGGAAGATGAAAGTGAGTTGTCGAATATATCATTTGTGTTCATTGATGAATGATTTGCTGATCTACTTGACCAGTTCGGTGAATGCAGAGTTTCGAATGAACCTCCTAATATCCCCGGGGTTATTATTCCATTATTAGATGAACTTGAAGTTGACACAGTCATTGAAGTTGAAGATAAAGATGGAAGTGGCCCTGAAGACAAAGAACGCATCATTGCACTAGCAGGTAATCTTAGTCTACTTGAAGGACTGGGTGCTATCAAAGGTGATTGTTGGGAGTAACCTGTACTGCCTCCAGGTGTCTGGTTGAGGGAATTAGTAGCTATTCGAAGTGAAGGTGGTGTGGCTGGAATAGTAGTTGAAGTGGAAGGTGACTGTCCAGGTGTAGATAAGATGTTGGGAAATTGAGAGGATGAAGATGATTGAGGGGTGTAATGTAAATGATCTGAAAGTTGTTTCAAAGAAGGAAGTCTGGTCATTCGTGGACTATTCGGAGAGGTGAAGAAAACAGGGTCAGCGAGACTCCAAGGGGGAGATACACTGTATATGAGACGTGTCATACGATGGGACTGAACAGTAGGATTAAGGGGAAAGGAAATGGGAGACTGTTTTTTTCAGAATTTGAGGGAGACTAAGACTCACGGAGGTCCAGGTATTCCAACACCATCTCCCTTGTTATCCTTGATTGGTACAGGAGGAGGTAACATCAAGCCTTTCTTAATTTCTTCCAAGCTAGTTGAGGGCAAAGGGGAATTTGACGACATGATATAAGGTAAATCCAACCTCTATCTGTCTGTCAATCTTGAAGATGAGATAAAAATGTTGCGTTTCAACAGAATATGTACACTTCAGAGAGTGAAGAAGAAGAAGAAGAAGAAGAAGAAGAAGAAAAAGAAGATATGGGTAAATTGTTAGAATACCAATTTATCGTTCAGTGGTATATCTTTATCCAAGTTATCGTATATATGATATATACTTGTACTCTGTTCTTTTGATTCGATTCGATTCAATTCAGTAGTTCCCCTTTCCAAGAAACCTGAGCTATCTAACACAAGGAACAGACAGGCGTCAATTGATCGAACAATGAAAGTGTTGTTTCCACTGGACTCTTCTTTTGTGATACAGTAGGTTTATTTGGAGGGTGAGACCTTCTGCTTTCCTGACTTTTGTTTAGGGTAGTAGTGAGTGAGAATTATCTAGATTTGACTTGCGGCTGGCTGGTCGTTTCTTCACAACGATAATATCCTACGAAGATAACGCGTTTCAAAAGAACGTTGACTGGTGTTGATTATTGATCAGTGATCATTGATTATTGATTATTGATTGGTAGTTGTTTATAGGACGAAAGCTTTGTGTACACAATGTCTCAATGATACGAGTACGAATTTGATTTTTGTGATATCGACTATTGATAGATGGAATACAAGTTCCTTTATGTCGATCCGTTCATTCACTTTTCCTTGAAAACCCCGTTGATAGACCTGATGACTCAAAAACTTGATGACTTGATGGAATGACGATGAGATGATTGTCGCTCGATCGCGTGTGGGGCAGTAAAGGAGTTACAGAGAGAGATGAGATGAGATGGACAAGGAAGTGCACAAAGCAGAGCAGAGCGGAAGTGAACGAGTGTAGACCTGACCACGGAGAGATACTCAATATCCTTTGATCTATCTGTTACTGTTACGATTTGTATATTTGTAGTGTAATATAAATGCTCTTCTTTCTATACACACAGATATACGTGCTTTGGTTCTCAACCGCCGGTGATAGCTTCACTCTGTCACACTATCTCATGTCTTTACTAGTCTAGGGAATTTTACCTGGAACACATCGTATCCTGACTTGGGCATTTTTTGACTTTTACTTTTACGGTATTAAAACTAACTGAAACATCTCTCTCTCGTCGTCGTCGCGTACTCTACTCGAGTATCCCACCAGTTACTTCACTTGACTCTCTCGGATTTTAGAGTTTAGTTTAGACCGATCGGTGATTTCCTGAGTTTTTACGTTTTCTCGGAATCGCTCAATTTCGTGGGATTTTGATTCTTATGCGATTTTCAACTCGACTTCTGACATGATATTAAGCAATGAGTTCATCGAGTTTCAATTACCGTTTGGAAAATTTCACGAACGCAATAAGTGTCTTGACAACACAGTCGATAGGCCACAACTACGTATACTGACGCGAAATATTAAAGAGTACCAGAACACTTCCCCATTCTACAATCGAAACGTGATAGCAAATTAACCAGAGTATGGTCTGACCAACAAAGGCATTTGTAATCCAGCTTTTTCTTCACCGACTACTCTTGGTCTCATAACGACTCTGTATCAGTCAATACAGGTATTGTTAGCTCATCTATCCCTTCAGATACGATTCATCGCGACCCAACACTTGGCTCTTTGGCCGATGACACAGCAATTTTTGGAACAGCCAGACTTACGAAGCTTTCTTCTCAATTTGAGGTTTACTAGGTAATTCATCAAACTCCAATGATCGAATCAAGACAAATAAGATAACTTTAATTTCGGCTAGAGCGAATCTGTATCCAATACAGTTCCTAGTTCCACCTAAGAAAGTTAACAGATTCCCCCATACTCCTGGAACGGAATTGGATTCTGCCGTTGCAGGTTTAAGGAATCTGTCAGGGTTAAACGATTCTGCATCTTCACCCCAAACCGCTGTTGATGTGTTGACGTTCAAAATAGCTGATTTTGACATAACCTGCGATTAGTATATTGTTTTCCACTTTTTCCGGACAAAGTGAACCTACGAATCATCATCATGGCTCCTTTTGGTAGATTGATGCTCTCGACCATCTTACCATCTCTTCCTCTGACAGGTGTACCCAATGGGACGATGGTATCTTCAGTCGATTGTCTCATTGTCGCTGGCGCGGGAGCACATAATCGGAGCACTTCACGGATTACGGCGTCCATATAGGATAGAGAGTTGAGTGTTTCCCTGTTTTGACCATGTAAGCGGACTATAAACGATTCGAAGCCCAACACAGGCTGACTCACAATGATGGTCTGTCTTCTTGAACACTTAACGCCTCGTCTCTCAGTCTTTTCTGCGCATCGGGATGTTGAGCAAGAGTGTAGAGGATCCAAGTGAGAGCTGTCGAGGAGGTCTCGTTTCCAGCGAGCATCTGCAGCGAGTGATCACTATCAATCTACCTGCGAATCAAGAATCAGTCTTTGGTCACTCACAAAAGTAGTGATTTGGGCCAAGACTTCTTCGTCTGACAACCTTTGATCAGGTTTTAGATCGGACGCCATGTTCGCTTTGACTATTGACGGGCAAAGCTAGTCAACCTTGATGTCACGAGAGTTTATACATAAGATTTATCCGCAAAATATCAAGATCAATGCTCACGGAGGATAGACAGAAGATCGTTTCCTGTATGTTCCTTTTTATCTAGACCTTGAGAAGCTGAGAGGATAACCTTTTTCTTTTCATCGATGAGGCGCTAGATGTGGTATGAGCATCAGCATGAACCATTACACAATGTGGTTTACACGTAAATGGCAGACTAACCTGTCCAATTTCCTTGGTTTTAGCACTACTTTCTTTTACCATTCGCATACGCTTTGTGGGCTGAGGTCGCGCATCATTAGCTTACCGAGTCCTTCCATAGTCGACTGTTGACTGACTTACGATGATCTGAGTGAAAGGGAGAATAGCTTGTATGATAGCACCAATAGTGATATCCATTCCGGCCGAGAACATCTTTCTATACGCTTCTGCTAATTCATTTTTAGGATCTTGTAAAGCGTTAAAATCATAACTGAATCCAGCCAAACCTATGACGTCTAAAGTAGTTTTACCTAACCAATTCATTATATCGATTTTTCTTGATCCTTTGATGATGTCCATTTCCTTTGGTGGAGTAGGGGAACATTCTTCATTGATTGAATCACCTTCAATCAGAGATATGAACTTATCTTTCAATTCAAATGATTTATCATAAAAAATAGGTATCATTCCTCTGATGGCAGAAGGACTGAAACTTGGATTCAAAACTTTTCTTTGCCTTTTATGATCATGTCCCTCTGCGACTAGAACTCCATTGCCTAACATATCAGCCATACCTTTTCTGGTCTGAGGTGGTTTGGGGAATATATCACTGTGTGATAGGATGAATGATAACGCAACCGGATCAGCTGTGAAGAAACGTGAAAATCCTCCAATCACTTTATATCGGAATGTTGGTCCATATTCTTTGATCCATTGCCCGTGAGGTGCCATAGGTGGTGAATTTATAAACGTCCTCACATTTCCCCAGAACCAATGTTCGGCTTTTGGGCCTGTTCATTGGTGAAAAAAGACGTCAGGATCTCAAAGTAGACGACGACGACGACGACGACAGAGAGTGTAGGATTGAGGCCAAACTCACCCCGAAGGTTCTTGAAAGGCAATCTGTATTCTTTCCACGTAAAGAAATACAGATATGCTGCCAATAGTGCTATCGATATAGCTTCCACCGCATAGATGGTATAGCTGAGTGCGGGCGATGATTCAGCCCAGGAGGGAAGTAATGGCAAGCTACTTAAAGCTTGTGTGATTGACATGATTTCGGATCGATCGACGTTGGATTTCAAGGACGAGTGTCGATGAGGAATTATAGAATATACTGTTGAATGTTGGACTAGATTCTATGATCACAGAATGAGATATACACAATATGCCTGTCGGTAGGTTTCGTCAGCGTTCGGCGTTCGTTGGGTACTTTCAACCTTTGCTGATAGTGAATCCCAATTTGAAGACCGAGAACGATGATCATGAGAAAGAGTGCTCAGAGTGGTGTAGTATGGTATGACGGGGGACGATCCCCGCAGGACGATACCCGAGGTGATTCCCATCTGTATCTGTACCAATCACGGTGACCGAGATTCAACACCGAGAGAGCGAGAACACGTGGGCGAAGCATGAAGTGTGTATCACCTACCACGTGTCATCTATTGGAGGGTCTGAGCGCGTCTTCCTTTTTTTGTCACTTTGTGTTACTTTTGGTTGTCAAAATACCCCATCTGATCACCAGTACATATCGTAACATCTTCACATTGGAAGGGAGAACCTATCACTCAGTGCCTTCACATCTTCAGGCTGTTGTTTCCCTCTGTATATCACGTTCGCCTTCCATACTTGTCACTCTCAACGCTTTCCCACGACCGTATCTATAACGACAAAATACATTCCATTGATAACGACTTTTGCACGCTTTCCTTTCTCATTGATAGTTACACAGACTACCTCGTACTTACCTTCACCATATAAGGTATCACCAAACAACAGCTTGTACTCAAAAGAGCATCATCAACATGGATCATATCAGCCCATCTAACCCATCTCTCACCTCATCCATGTCATCCGCCGCCTCATCATCATCATCATCATCATCATCATCCACTCAAATGCCTATACAACCCCTACGCAATCCTAAATATCGTCATATATCCAAATCTGCTTCTAAGAGAGAATCAGTCCAGATGTTGGGATCCATCAAAGATCTCCAACTACATTTCTCTCGTGCTGGTTTAGTAGAACATCGTCCTGGTACAGGTGTAGGTCTTAAATCTTCTGGACTGAACACACTTGGTCAATTAGGTGAAGATGAGGAAGAACAAGGTGAAGAAGAGAATAGACCTCCGACTGCAGGACCTGGTTTAGAAGTTAAGATAGAAAGGAAACCTTGGAAAGAAGTTGACTTACCTAGAATAGATCCTGAAGATGCTAGAAAGGAAGCTAAAAATATCATCAATCAAGTTAGAGATATTTGGGGTTTATCATTACCTTCCTCATCACTATCACCGCTACCGACCTCCCCCTTATCACCAAATCGAGATCCAAATCAATCTTCAGGTTCTAATTCTGGTTCTGGTTCTGGTTCTGGTTCTGGTTCAGGTTCAGGTTTGACATCAAGTAAATCATTATACTTCCCAAGTAATCTCAATTTAGATGATTTTTTAAAGTTACAACATGAAAATAACCTACGTACATCCCAAGATATTCAATCTGCCCTAGTGACTACCGCACAATCAATTAGACGTATCAGATTCTTAGCCTTATCAATCTCACACGCTACTACAGCGGCCAACGGAGGTAGGAAAGTCTCCGGATCATCTTTATTCTCATCTAGGTTCCTGGGAACAAATACCAATAAATTGAGATCAACTTTCTCTACTCCTTCTAGACCGAGTGGAGGTAGACCACCTCGAGGTATTTCTGGACCCAACACGAATCAAAATGAAAGGAAATCTAGTCTTGGTAGACTTGAAGAGAGCGATAAACAGGATGTTTTAGGTGAATTGAGAAAAGCTGCTTTGGAAGTATTGACTGCTCTAAGAGAATTAGAGGAGAGATTGAGATTGGAAAATATGGATAAGGATGGAATGGATTCGCTTGTGGTACAGGATGATTCGCAAAGATCCATCTCACCATCCATTGGATCAAGCTCAGGATTGGTTTCTGATGAACCCGAAGGATATGATTCTGAAGATGATGATTTGTTCAACCCTAATAACTTGGCGAATTCGAATAATGATAATGGGACAATAACGACTTCATGGGAAGACCGTATCCTGAAAGAAAAAAGGGAATACAAAGATTTAGGTGATATAGCATGGGAAAAAGAAGCTAGGAATACAAGGGAAAATATGGGTAAATGGGTCGGTGTAGTTGAAAACTTGTTCTTGTTTCAAAAGAATGATTTGGAAACGAAAGATGAAGATTGGGTGAAAGGGGACCATCAAGAATGGATAGGGAAAGAATTAGGTGAGCCGGAAACGATTCGTCTTATATGATACAATAGCATTGTGTGCAAGACTGATCATCGAATTCCAACGCAATCCCCCTAGAACAACTACATTCTTTTTTGATCTCAAACTTACCTCTAGATCTGACTTTACGTCTTCCTTCAACAGAGTCGGAGAACTTCGATGACACCTTGTTATCGAGATTGTCGTGAGTGACCTCGCCACTTCTCCGATGACTAAGCTCTCCTTGACTGGTCGATCTATGACTACATCCACTGTTCGACGTAATCATCACTCCTTACCGCTTTCACGTCGCTATGCTAGCCCTTTGTCAGAAGTGCAGTCTGTGCTGACTCGGATCTCCGTCTACAGCGATGGATATATCCTCATTCATGCCTACAACTCCTCTTTATTGCGATCATCCAAACCATGGGGCTTTATACCCGACGAAGATGTTCACGATACTTTATCATCGTTATCAAACAATGGACAAATTTCACCGTCAAAAATAGCGAATGCAAATGACGAGGGTAAAAAAGAGAAGGAGTGGACATTTAGGAAAGTTGGTAACCTGACTTGTTTCGCAGCGTAAGTTAAAACTGTTGATCTATGCTTGACATTTGACAAACACATCCTTGGCTTTCTTCCAATACTAACAATGGGGCACTGTTCAATAGCGCTTTAAGACACCGATATCAACTTCCCATTTCTATGCCAATCACTTCACTTCCGTTGCCACCGCCAAACACCAAATCAAGACCATCGATATCAGCTTCGAACGTGAACTCAGCTACAAATTCAAATTCAACAAAAGAGAAAGAAGAGAAAATCGAATTTGATCCTATGATAATTGCAAGAAAATCCCAAGGATGGGAAAGGATGTTGCGATCTTTACTTGAAAGATGGTTATGTGAAGTTGTCAATGAAGTCAGGGAAGCTAAAGGTTTACTTCAAGAAAGGGATGTTAGCTTGAAGAGGGGTGGGATGGTTTAGATCGGCATCATTTGATCCAGTGTAAGTAATTGGGCGGATAGGATTTGTGCTGCATCGTACCAATTCACCTTGCACAACTTTACCTTTACCTGAAAAACCCTTCCTTACGACCTGCCCACCCTGTAGGTTAGGATTGTATAGAGCGAGCATGCCTGTCCTTGATGATATGCGGTACATGCAATTTTTGATACTGATGAGATGTGCTTGTTTATTTCGTCTCTTTCACTATCCCTTCCATTCTTTCTTTATCATCCATCTCTTTTCCTGTCTCACCTGCATCAACCGATTATTGTATAATTCCATCGCGACTTGAGACCCCTAAGACATCGTTCTTCCACTGCTCCCTGACGGTAAATTGAAATTAGAGTTGCTGTTTTTGAGATTCAATCTGTTTGACTATATATAAACTTGAATCCAAGAATCTATCTACGCAATTTTCGAGACATTGAGCTTCTGACCTGTAGGCGAAAGAGGATTGAACGATGTCAGCGATAATTGCAGGCGATTTCCGAGATGCCGAGATGGTAATGTATAGCGATGAGAAATTGAGCAAAGTCTGGCAAATTCCAAATTGTTGAAACGAGGGGAATATCTGAAACTCACTTTGAGAATTTAGATGAGATGGATCCTGTGATACATCTAAATGAACGATATTGCATTAGCTAATTATTCATCTTTGGTATAAGATCTTTGATATATCAATATGCTAGATGATATATAGTTGAAATGAGACGTACGTATTCCAACCTATTAAGTCCAAACGAGAAATCGAAAAGAAAAATTAGCTTTATCAGAACCGTTGAGCAGACTTCACTTACATGTGTTGGTGAGCTCGTGAATAGATGCTTGAAGTTTAGCTTTTGCTTGTCTGTCATCATGCCAAGAACCCCACATTAGCATATTTCTGAGTTGTACTCGCTTGGGTTTATTCAGCTTACTCTTGCTCTAAGAAGCCTTCCAACTCCCTCTACTCGAGATTGACACGATGATCAGCTTGATTCGATGATCCTCTCTCGTTGGGAGATTGCAGGAAGAACAAACTCACTTTGGAAGCATCGTCAAGTTGAGGAATACCTTGTGCTGACATTATTTTGACTTTTGATTTGTACTTGATTGATTGTTTGAAGCTGAAGCTGAAGCTAATGCTGTTATGCCTGATGCTTTTGTTTCTATATCTTAGGTGGCCAGTGTGAATTCAAGGGGAGCAAGTGATAAAAAGTTGGGAATGAAAGAAGATAATTATCGATCTATATCGGCACTCGCCGCTTTTCCTCAGAGGAGTGATAATCGACCATGTGGGAAAGCCATGACGTGTTATTATAATTACAATATCACTCCTGTTTGGTGGGAGCAGCCCCCCTCGATGTCACAGAGCGTTCCATTCCATGTCATATGTTTGGCTCGTATTTCACTCGTGCATGCGTTGCTCTCTATGATCAAGTCAGTCGAAGGTGTGTTCTAGTAGTCATCACTCAGTGAGCATTACACGATGAGCGACTACGCCTTTGCTGCTGGCGGATCATTGAAGTTCAAAGGTCAAGGGGAGAAGTGAGTGTATCTCTTTCCAACTTACTGTTTCACTTCGACTCTTACCTATAAAATCTGGATCAACTGTAAACGAAGGTGGGATCCGCTGACGTTGACAATTGATATGGTAATAGGAAGAAGAAGAAGAAGTCGCATTCATCAAATGAAAGAACGAAAGTAGATTCTGAAATACAACAGAAGGAAAAACAACGTACAAGAATTCGAGATGATTCTGCCGATATAGATGATGAAGAAGAAGATGATGATGACACAAATATCTCAGGAAGAGGGGAAAGTTCGAAATACACGAAAATGGAAAATGAACATAAGATGACTGAAGCTGAAAAGAGATTTTTAGAAACGCAGCGTAAGAGGGTAAGCGATATCGATCTCCCCACCCCCACTTACACACTGGCAATGTCAAACGCATCTTGCTTGAATATTCTATGAGAATCATGTAGGCTGACTTGAAAGGTTCAATGACATGGTGTATTGGTATAGAGAGAAGAACGAGTTAAAAAATTAGCAAAGCAGACTCATAAAGACAGAGTATCAGAATTGAATGCTAAACTTGATAGATTAAGGTGGGTGACCGTGTCTATTCAGCTGAATCTTTCATTCCCCGACGTCGTGGATCAAATCACAAAAGCAAAGCTGATATATTGATCTTCTGCAAATTCAAATAGTGAACATCACGATATGCCAAAGGTAAGCTACTTTCAATTCGTATTTTATGTGTAAAAACCCGCCCCCGCCAATCTCAAAGGAATGAAAAGCTGATTTTCTCTTGTGATAGATTGGTCCTGGATAGAATGCGTCAAGCTACACACAGCCAAAGCTACCAGCTTACAGCTTATTCTTCGACTTGCGATATGTCTTTCTCCCTCACATGTGGTTTCGTCATTCCCCTCTTTGTACAATGTATGCATATAGTTGTTTACCCCAGTTCATCTTCAGTTTGTTTATCTGATGAGACGAATCACTTGGCGACTTCGACTGACAGTGACAAGATAAGGTGACCGAGATCGGCCGAAATGTCCTTTGCCGACGGTTGCGGTACTTTGTATTGGGACTATTCTTAATTCAGGCTAATTAATATATACCACTACAAATTTTCTAATGGATCATTACGAAAAAAAACAGGGAGCTGTGTCATTTCATCATTTTGTAATCAAAACAAACCATACGAGTATTCGGTGGCGAGTCAATGAAAAAGGAATACGGCATTTGAGTTTTGAGTTTCCCGGGGTACAAAAAACAGACCATCTCATTCTCTCGTATTCCATTCCATCTTTCTTCGTTTTCATCTCATCTTATTTCTTACTCAATCAACATCAACAAAAAGAGTAAAAGAATAAAAACTCAAGTCTTTTCAAGATTCAACGAATAACTCAACGGACCACTTCTGCATATAGAGTTAGACTCAAAAATAGAATATCAATTAGATCATCTTCATCACCCATCTCATATCGTTCAATACATACTTCTACTCCACCTCCACCACCACCACCTAAATATTCCATCAGAGGAATAAGTACCATACCTTTAGTCAATAACAACAACAACAACGAACAAGGAGAAAACAAAATGTCACCTATTCCAAATGGAGATTCTCACGTGAACGTGATTGAACCACAAACAAAAGGTGAAAAATCAAAGAAACAACATACTCAAGTTGTAATCATTGGTTCAGGTCCAGCTGGTCATACTGCCGCTATCTATCTAGCCAGAGCGAACCTCGAACCTATCTTATACGAGGTGAGTCTAACTCCTCATCAACGTTATGCATCCTTTCATGGGCATCTTTCGCTGATATCTTGTTGTTCTTGACGAAATAGGGTATGCTTGCTAATGGGTAAGTCACTTGGTTTAAACAAACAAATCCGTGATCCGCGTTATCGGACATCTCCCAAAAAAAAAAAAGGAGTCAGAACCATTATGCTGATGGCCTGATAGTTTCGCTCCTGGTGGTCAACTCACAACTACCACTGAGGTATGTATACAGTCGTGGTCATATCTTGACGAAGGAATTCTTGCTGACGGGGATCCTAATCTTATTTTAAATAGGTTGAAAACTTCCCCGGTTTCCCAGATGGTGTAACTGGTACTGAGATGATGGACAAGTTCCGAGCTCAAAGGTGAGTACCCACCTCATACACCGATCTGGCACACCGCAAAGATCGATGTCCACTCTCTAGTGTGAGATTTCATGCTGATCTCCATGAATGGTGTTCATCAATAGTGAGCGATTCGGTACCAAGATCATCACGGAGACTATTGCTCGAGTCGATCTTACTCAAAGACCGTTCAAATACTGGACTGAAGGAGAGGAGGAGGAACACGAGTTTATGACTGCCGATACGTGAGTGACATCTCTCGCCCCTGTCTCTACAGCAACACACAGTACACTCGACGATCTACCGTTGCTGATAGTATACATCCAAATTGTAGCATCATCATCGCTACCGGTGCTTCTGCCAAGAGACTTTTCCTTCCAGGAGAAGAAACCTACTGGCAATCTGGTATCTCGGCTTGTGCCGTTTGCGATGGTGCTGTACCCATCTTCAGAAACAAGCCTTTGGCCGTCATTGGTGGTGGTGATTCCGCAGCAGAGGAAGCTACCTGTGAGTATATTTTGACTTCTGTCAGTTGAGAAAGTTGTATCTCCATGCTGATGACTGCTTGGTAGACCTCACCAAGTACGGTTCTCACGTTTACGTCTTGGTTCGAAGAGAGGAACTTCGAGCTTCTAAGATCATGGCTAAGAGATTGACTTCTCATCCTAAAGTCACTGTCCTCTGGAACGTGAGTATATATCATAATGACATGCGTGATGCGTTCATATGCTGACGCTGTGCCACATGATAGACCGTCGCAACTGAATGTAAAGGGGATGGCGATCTTTTACAGTCATTAGCACTCAAGAATGTCAAAACAGGAGAAGAGAGTGAATTGAAAGTGAATGGTCTTTTCTATGCTATTGGCCACGAACCTGCAACAGCATTAGTCAAATCACAATTAGAGACTGATGTAGATGGATACATCAAGACTGTACCTGGAACAGCTCAAACCTCAATCAAGGGAGTATTCGCAGCTGGAGATGTTCAAGATAAGAAATACAGACAAGCTATCACTTCAGCAGGGTCAGGTTGTATGGCTGCTTTAGAAGCCGAGAGATTGATCTCAGAAGAAGAAGCAGATGACGATTCTATCAGACCTGAAGACGTACACGTCCCTGCTGAAGGTTATTTAGGTACTGATAAAGAGTAAAGAAAAACATGTTTGTTTTTTCTTGTTCGGAGGTTTGGAGGTTTGGAGGTTTGGAGGTTTGGATTCTGAATTTAGCATTTGTAGATGGGTCATATATAAACTAGATGGATTTGTTAAAGAATTATGCATTGAAGTGATTGATCTAAGCTCTAAGACCTTGCAAGTGGGAAAACAATCTCAGATGAATTCGGAATAGCCAGCCCTAAATCTCAGATAGTCGATGTGCAACTTCGAGTCTTCGAATGTCCGTTTCGATTGCGGCTTTCTACGGGATATCTGTAAGTGGGAAAGAATGAGAAACACTTTCTTAGTCTGTATCTCTGTATCATCTCTACGTTCGTTCATCCTCAATCATACCGTATGTCTGGCTGGACACAATTTGTTCCAATTCAAAACGCTGTCGTTTCAGGATATTTCTGCGCGAGATATGAAATGGAAGAGGTGAATATTGATTAGTACTGAGCTGACCACGATGAAAATGTCGAGACGTGTTTGGTCAATCGACGTCTTATATGCATTACCTCGAGAACTGCTCAAGGGTCCTGATGGCATACGAATATGTAGAATGCATAGATACATGCCACACGGTCCTGCTTTTTTTGGGTTACATCTTTATCATAATATACCAGACATGATGTCTTTCACTGCGTCTGCAGCTGCCGCATCTAGGTCTTCTGGTGGAGGAGGTGGGGGTGGTGGTGGACTACCTGATTCTTCAGGCGCTGGAGCTTCGCCTTCTGGAGGAGGAGGTGGTGGGGGTGCAGGTCCAAGGAATTCTTCCTGTAGACATGACGGGAGAAAAGTAAGCATGAATCATAAAGAATTGAGCCAGTTCGGACAGGGAATTGATGAGTGAAAGATGAATGATCCAAAGGCAGTACAGTAGGAGAAAATGATCCATTGAGAGACTTGAACTTACCTCTAGTACATTGGCTACCAAGATAGTCCTTCCACCAAATTGTCTACCTCCAATGGCATTCATTGCTTTTGAAGCGGATCCAACATCTTTGTACATGACGTAAACTCTTCCTACACCATTTTCTTCATCTATTGCCCTGCTCTTTTCCGCTGATGCAGCAGCTGAATCTCCAGGTGCCCATTTTTTGTTTTTAGGTGTTGGTCTAGGTATTCTTACACCTTCGACTTGACCATATTTGGAACATTCATCATTGATATCTTCCAAAATCTCGGTATAATCTTCATCTGAGTACAACTCTTCGGGTGTGACCATGTTGAGTAACAACATGACTCGTGTAGGTGGTGCGTCAGCATGAGCTGATTGCAGGATGTTTGGGACTGTAGAAACGGAGATCAGCTTCGGTGGTATTACTCGTATCACAACATTGTCTTTTTCCAAATATAATGAAACAAAGGGAGCTGGACGAATTAGGGAGAATCCGGTACTCACCAGCTTGTTGCAGGAACGCAGCGGAACCAGGCATGGCGTGAGCAGGACCTTGATTTCTACCCACAGCAGCTCTTTGAACAACTAAAACTCTATCACCCAAAGCGAAGTTATGTAAACCTTGAATGGCCATATCCGTCACTGTTGAATCCATATATTCGCAAAATGCGAAACCCTTTGATACACCTGCACTTTCTTTAACCAAATTGAATGTCTTTAATTCACCAAACGCTTTTAATAATTCTAATACTTGTTCGTCATTTAAGTATGTTGGTAAACCACCAATGAATAATTTGTTGGGTGAATCAACCATTGATCCTCCTGGTACACCAAATGTTGATGCTAATGGATCTACTCCAGAATAATCTTTAGGTCTTCTTACTCTCAGTGGCTGTCCATCATACATCACTCCGTCAAACTGCAATGCTGCTGTAGCTTCATCGGCAGTTCGGAACTATAAAGTCATGAATCAGCTATATATCCTAAGGTCAAAATTGAAGATAAAAGACAGCTCACCTCGACAAAAGCAAAGTTCTTTTCATTGTTAATTTGACATGTCGCTACTGGTTCACCAGGCATATCTACTGCCAACTTGTGTTCTTGCATCAACTTGATGAAGAAGTCCTGAATCTGTTGTTCTGACATTCTATCATTTATACCTCCAACGTATAATCTCTTGGTTTGTCGAACTGGATTAGCAGGAGGGAAAGATCCAGCCATGAGTTGAGATGGAACACCTAAAGAGGCAGGAGGCGGTACTCGTCCAGGACCATAAGTGAACATTCCTAATCAGACAAAGCATGTAAGCATTACATTCATAATTTCGACGCCATCTGGACTTGGACTGAACAGTACTCACCAGTCATCTTGGCTTCCATAGCGCCAACACCTTCGAATTGAGCTGGTCTGATATCCCAATGAGAATTCTGAAGATGTCTCTCTTCTAATGGAACTGTTCCAGGTGGAGTAGGACTTCTTCCTGGACTACCCCTTCTTCTCCTATCTCTACTTCTATCCCTATCTCTGTCTCTTCCACCACCACCACCACCACCACCACCACCACCGCCACCTCCTCTGAATCCATCATCTTCGTCTCTTCTTCTTCTAGGTGGTGGACTATATCCTCTCATAGGTTGAGCATATGGATCTTCATGTCTTGGTCTTCTATCACGATGTCCACCACCGCCTGCAGCCCCGCCTCCCATGGGTTGAGCCGCTAAATCATTATCGTCGTCCTCTCTTCTCCTTCTTCTAGGTCGATCCCTTTCTCTATCTCTTTCATCGTATCCTCCTCTGTTATCACGATCATATCTGTCTCTCTCCCTATCTCTATCTCTGTAACCGTCCCTGTCTCTATCTCTTCCGCTGTCTCTTTCAGGTCGATAGTTGTCATCCCTGTCTCCTCCTCGATGACTCCGGTCATCCCTATCTCCTCGATCCCTGTGTCTCTTTTCCCTCTCTCGGTCTCGGTCGTAATCCTTATCACGGTGGCTTCGGTGACTTCGAGCTGCACATTCATCCAATGGACAACATTAGCGCCACAAAGTATCATGATAGCCACTGTTGTCTGCTCGTCATCCATGAAAAGTTCACACTTACAATCGTCATCCCGACCACTGTTTTTGGCATAAGAGGAAGCAGCCGCTTCAAGAGCGTCTAGTAGTACATGTGTGATTCATCAGCTTAGCACATTATTCCTCCTGCGCTCAATGGGTGTTAGCTCACCGTATCCTGCGTCCATCCTTTTTGTACTTTTGAGTTTGCTGCTTGCTTTTGTAAGAGCAAGGTGGATGAATCACTGAGAGTGGAAAAGAACCAATGGAGTCATGAAATCAACCCCCGTTGCAATTCGACACATCACGTCAAAAAGAGAGGGGGGAAACATCGTCTATGTACTGGTATTATGAGTGTCGGGAATATGCGGAGATATGAACACATGTGGCACTCTCATCTCGTATGAGGAGCCCCACATCTTACTACAATCACGTCCCCCTCCTCCCGTGATAAAATCAACTATGGTGATTGAGATGATATCTCTTGATGAAACACTGTATACACCTCACTTCTCAACTTGAATAAAGCTACGTTCTCATCGAGAACCCAAGTACAATTAGACGGGTCGACTTCTGCCCACTAGCGCTACCCCTTTTAGGAGCATATCCGAAATGTCATCTCGTTTGCCAATGCGTAAACCACCTGCTGGATCTTCATCCTCATCCTCATCATCATCTCTTCGTAAACCACAAATACCAGCCAGGAAAGGGCAACGAGTAGGAACCAACGCTAAAGGGACTCAGGAAGATGGTTATTTGTATGTTGCAGGTGTGAGGGACGCTAGTAATAGAGTGGCGGAATATAGGGTGAGTCAGCAACGAGCTATAATCACATCTCCTCTCTCTCTCTCTCTTGTGTACACTCACTAATATGAATGTTGTTGGTGAATACAATTAGACGGAACAAGATAGTTGTCCTATTTGTCACACAGATAGACAATTTAATCCAAATCTTAGATTACTAGTTTCACCATGTTATCATAAAATGTAAGTTCCATTCTAGTCATTTACTCTCAATTAATTCGATTCACCGCTTTCTCTTCACGTTTTTCACCTTTACACTAACTTGGTCATGTGACCTTTCCAATATGAAAGTATACTGAATGCTAAATTGTGTTTCTTTTTTTGGTCGTCAAATCAAATGATAGGTGCGAATCATGTATAGATAGGCTATTCACTTTGGGTCCTGAACCATGTCCTAAATGTGGACGTATATTAAGAAAAATCAATTTCGCTCATCAAACATTCGAAGATTTAAAGGTTGAGAAAGAAGTTGCTGTAAGAAGAAGGATGGTTCAAGTGTGAGTTTTAATCGAATTCTGAATGTCATTGGGTAGGGCGCTTATCTGCATATAACGTCTATTTGATCAGGTTCAATAAACGTAGAGACGATTTTGGGAGTGATAGAGAATACGATAATTACCTAGAAGAAGTAGAAGATCTCAGTGAGTATCCATCTCTTCATCACTGCAGATTGCCTTTCCTTTCAATCAACATTTAACAGTGGGCTGTGAGTGGAGAAACTGACATGTAAAACTTAATGATTCAGCTTTCAACCTACTCAATGATATTGATGTGGAAAGAACAGAAGCTAGAATAACGGAATTTGAGAAATCGAATGCCTCATTGATCGCAACGAATCAGAAGAAGTCTGCATTAGAAGCCATGTCTCAAAATGAAAGAGAAGAAGTCGAGAGGAGGGCAAGAGAAGAAAGGATGAGAATGGTAGAAGAGGCTGCAAGGATTGAAAGGGAAGAAGAAGAAAGAATCAAGCATGAAATAACCGAAACTTTGGTAAGTGGGCTGTTCTGCCATCGCTCGGTGAAAGGAAATGTTATCGTGTCATGACTGATCCTATGAGACTGTGTATTAGGCAAGAGGAGAGACTAAACGAGCGCGTGAAATTGAAATTACAGCAAGAGCCGCTAAACAATCACGTCAAGAATCATTATTCAAATTCATTCCGCCATCTTTACTAGCCAACATGTCTGATTCCAAAGAAGATGAAGTCCTACATACACCATTATCACCTTCGTACAATGGACCTTTTATCCCTATACCGTATTCGGATCCTAATCAAGCACGATATAAAGAGTGGTATGAGATCAAAGATGATTATATGGATGGAAGGAGTGGTGTGGTCTTTGTCAAAGATGACAAAGAAGGTAAAGTAAGAGGTGGTGGATGGGATTTGAATCTGTTTTGGGAAATGGAAGTCAGATCTGCTGTAGAATCTTTAGGTGTTGAACCGTTAGTATAAGTGTGGTGTGTTGAAAGATACCAAGTCGTTATTGCATTGTTGTACGGATTAAATGTAGTCCTCTAAGGCGATCATCATAACCATCCCCATGTTCTTCCAATAATATTTGTATTCCCATTTCCTGTTGTAGAATATTTATCGCCCTTGGATATGCTTTTTTCCGTCGAGTATGTTGGGTTTGGTTTGGTTTTTAATTTACCATTATTTTGGCCACCCAAATTCAACGAAAGATACGCGTCAAGGCGTCGCGGTTGTTTGCAAAAGATGTTTCAATTGATTATATCCCTTTTATATATTGAATGTCTGATCCACTTACTCTCATCAATGACTACAAGCATGAGCATGGCAAGTACTAAGTGATAGAGGTGATAGCAAGCCGAAGCGATCGTTATTGCGATTTATCGCATACCTCATCTTACGGGTCGGATCTCATCTCATCCCATCCCATCTCATCCCATCCCATCCCATCTCTTACATATTATAGTCCACAATGTCCCCTCCTCACTGCGATCCAGGACCATCAAGTATTTCTCGAATCCAAGCTAGTCGATCACATTCTGCTCCATCTTTGACTCACTGGATGGGTAAGTCCAACAGCCCAATGAAACGATCTTGGAACCCTTCCACTTCACCTGGAATAGCTATCACTTCAGTTGAGGATAAAATGGGTGTAGGAAAGGTAGATAATGGTAAAGGAAAGGTCAAGGGTAAGGACTCAGAACGTGATATTGGTGTCGAACAAGGTTTGAGTCAATGTACGTTCTTTTCATCAAATATTCGTGGATCTCACGTCTCCTCCTGTGTCTGACATTCAGCATAGCAGTTGAAGGACAAGATTGGCGAGTTGTACTGACATATCATGTACAACAGTATACGTAAACCATGAAAAGAAAGAAGCATCTTCATCGCGAAATAAGAGACGATCTCCTAAAAAAGGAAACAACATCACAGAAGGAATCAGTGTATCTACTACTGGTACAAATCCAATATTGAGTTCGGAGTCGGAATTGAAAAGATCGAGTTGGGGAAGTGCGATTTTGGGCAACGCTTTATCCGTTGGAGTATTCGGAGCTGCTTTGGGATTGTAAGTCAATTTACAATCCTATACTCATTTGTACTGCAGTACAAGCTGTAAAGGGGAACGTGTTGATTGAGCTGATCGAGAGAATCAAATGGACAGGACGGCGTATAGGTTGATATCAAATCAATCTCCTTCTCCTTCTTTGTCACAGGAACGTTTCGATGGTCAAAATGGCGGAGGTAATACTAATCTAACTATCGAGGAAGGTTCACCTCAAGATTGCGTGGAAAATACCTTATCACCCGGTTCGTTGGAAGAAGAGGAAAATATCAATCAAGCTTCAAACGTGCCAGTGACTGAAGATGATGCTCCTTGCCCAAACAAAGACAGGCCGATATCACCTGTATCTATCATAAATCAAGGAATAGAAGCTGCAGTGGATACTACACTGGACAATATCGAGAACTCGTCGAATCGAGTATTCTCTTCTTCACCGCCAACAACAAACACAAGTACAAATATTGATACCGTTGGAGAACCTCAAATATCGACGCAGGATTTACCTCCTCCTCCAGCGTACGAAGAGACTGAGTGTGGTTTATCACGCCAGGGAAATGGTAATGTAAATGGAAAGAGTGAATGGGAAGATTTCAACGAGGTGAGTTGGTTTGATGCTGTTTCTTACTATACTATTCATCGCCGCCATTGCGCTGATTCAAGATTGATGGATGAGTAGCAGCTCGTCACCCCATCTTCGACGATAAAATCAAGTTCAACGACGTATCTCATGAATACATGTTCACAATCACGAAGACGAAAGATTAGAAACCGTCGTACCGGTTCGAGAATCTCAAGAAATGGTATATTTCATACATTCGGCAGTACTTCAATGCCAAATATCATCACAACTTCAAAGAGGGGAGATGAAACTCATTCGTCTCGGGGCATTTCGATCAACCAACAATACGTAGTTGGATCCAATGGCGATTCGACAGGCTCAATGGACAACGATGACACACATCAAGTTCAGGATCAAGATGATAACGAAAACGAAAACGAAAACGAAAACGAAAACGAAAACGAAAATGAGGATCAAGATGGGATGATAGCTCGATTAGATTCCATGAGTGTACAACTTGCTTTACTCATTGAAGAAGGCAAGAAAGCATTGGAGAAACCCATAGGGCGGAGTATTGCTTCAAATCTGGCCGATAGTGGGATTGGACCATCAGATATATTCAGTCCTCTCATCGACTCCGACCCCAATTTCGAGATAGAATCTGGATCTGAACCTGAATCTGTAGTTCAAGAATTCATTATATCAAACGATAGTATAACTGATCAGAAACAGGTCGAGAAAAGAGAAAGTATAAGTAGGATCCCAATGAAAATTGGATCAAGTCTCTATCAAAAGTTTACCCCAGAGAAGGACGATGATCATCGAAACGCTCTCATTGACTCGGGATCTCCAGTTGGAAAAGTGCATCTAACTTCGAAAATCCCCGTCAGGAGTAAAAGTATGACGAGTGGCTTGAACGTTGACTGAACTCGCTCAAGAGGCAAGTGGGATGTTTATACGTTGTATTAGCTTGTAACGCAGGATATAGATGTACACACTGTATGCATGTATGCATGTACGGGATATGTTATACTGAAATGTCCTGAGATCCACGCTATACGATACTATGTTGGCTTTTCCCATGTGACTAACAGTCAACGACTGTCCTCGATAAACCGTGAAATCCCTCATAATTAGAGACCAGCAAGCGCATCGCTATGAGTTATCGTGTATCCGTAGTACGGAACCCACTACCAACATACTCCACATGTATGCATGCATATTTTATGCATTTGTATGAGCCGTCAGACTTTGGAAGCTTTTATCGGAGTATTCGTCTGTTCAAAATGCATTGGTTCACATCTCAGTCATCCATTGATTCATGTCGCTCACTAGAACCCATTGAACAGTTCCCGCCACCATTTGAACCTGACTCGCACATATTGGTCGTTTGTGCAATTAAAACAGATTTCATCTCAGCGCCAAGGGAATTGTGTCTTAGGTTGAGATCGAGTGTTTCTCTCCTTTCTCTCCTTGCCTCTTTACCCTTTCCATCTTCGTCCCCTACCATATCCTTAAGCTTGAGCTGCGCGGGACTTCAGGACATTCACTTGGCATCGATGGACATATCGCTCCGCTCTGCTCTGCTTCTTCTTCTCAATTTCGAATTATCAGTACAAGTTGGAATCCACTTTCCTCAGTACGTTCTCGTTCTATAATTCAGATCCCCCATACATAGTTTGTTCACCTCACCAATCGACCTACCACCCAAATACTCGGTCAGATATAAAGTGACGCCATTTTGCTCAACAATTTGCAGTGTAAAATTAAATTACGGTAACGAAATCCAACCTCGTCATTTAGTTAAACAAGGAAAAGAAAAGCTTCACCGCAGCTCAACCTTTATCCTTTACGCTCGAAAGAAAAGAATAATTTGATAGAAAGGGAAAGGGAAGGGAAGGGAAAACAGATAAAAGACAATTGTTAATAAGTCTCCCCCTCGGGATACCCCAACCCATCTGCGCAAAATTGAGCAAAAGCACCGCAGTTCCTCTCCTCTTCTCACATCCCTTCTTTCACTGTCAAAAATACAAAAGGATAACCCTGAAATCCCATAAAACGGCGTTCTGTTGTAGCTGAGAAATAACATAATTAAAGAGCACATAATACGTACAGCATAGCATCAAGCTATTACTGTGACCTTGTACGTACATCATCAGCAGCAGCAGTGAGTCATCATCATCACATTCGTTAATAGATATAAATCATAACCCAACTAACACAAACGAAAATAGTCATAAAGAACGACGAAGTTCCAAGTCAATTTGCCAAGCACTACGCATGCGCAATATCGTATTTCATACTTTTGTATAATCTCACCTTTGCATTTCAACCGCATATAAAGGTCAACTTGACACATTTGTAGCCTTTTCATCATCACCATCATCATTATCATCGTTTTTGTGTAATCACATACAAGTTTTGCCACCTTCTCCCGAATCAAATCTCAACTTCAGATCTAATAAGCAATTGAAGATCCGATCAAAGGAAAAGGAGGTTTGAATAATCAATACCAACGACCAAATCAACGACTCTTGTATATTCCCTCTTTCTCTTGGCATTTCGTGTACCATCCCGAATCAAACAATTGTAGCATATTATACACATTTACAACTTGCTACCTGTCACTTCTCTTCACATTCCATCACACCGATCATCATCCTTTTACAATGATATTCCCTATCCCTCTCACACTCTTGCTTGCCTCGATACCGATCCTGTCATCTTCGGTATCAGTATCAGCGCAATCGACAGTGATACCTTTAACAGCGCATCATTCTCGACAATATTCGGATGATTTGGAAACCAGACAGTCTTGGCTTAAAGGTCAAGCTAGAGGTCTAAGGAAGAAATATCAAGATCATTTAGGTGAAAGAGGTCAGGATTTATTGAAAAGAGATGTATTAGAAGCAGATTATGAGTTATCAAGAAGATCTTTAGGAAGAAGAGCTTCCGGAAGTGTACAGTGAGTTACATTGAGTGATCCCGAACTCGTTCAGAAGCTAATGATCATACCAATTTAGGTTGACAGATGTCGGAATCGACGCTTCTTATTCTGGTCAAGTATCGATAGGGTCGCCCGCGCAAGATTTCCTATTGATTATGGATACAGGATCATCCGATCTGTGAGTTTCCTAACCATCATCCACGTTTCTTTCGAAAGGTATCATCAAGCTGACTCTGCTTCACAGTTGGGTAGCAGGATCGACATGTGAATCGTCATCGTGTACAGGTGTATCAACGTTCCAATCATCAAGTTCCACTTCATATTCAACGAGTAATGCAGCATTCAACATTTCTTATGGATCAGGAGATGCGGATGGTTATTTAGCTACAGATACTGTATCTTTAGCTGGATTCACCGTGACCGGTCAAACTTTCGGTGAGTCCTCTCTATCCACTATGTCGTTCACACAATCCCCCGGATCAGCTATTAATATCTCTCGTTTCATTGCTCGCTTTTAGCTGTCGTCACTTCAACAACGGCGAGATTGATCTCATCACCTTTATCAGGATTAATGGGATTAGCTTGGAAATCAATCGCATCGTCAAAAGCCACTCCATTTTGGCAAGCTTTAGCTGCTTCTGGATCATGGACAGATGCAGAAATGGGTTTCTACTTGGCAAGATATAGAGGTGACAATTACGCCACTTCAGTCGAAACTGAAGGTGGCGAATTGGTCCTAGGGTGAGTAGAACTGAGCTCAATATCTGACAACATCATATCAGGAGCTAAGCTGATCATTACATTATTTGGGAAAATAGTGGAACAAATACAAGTAAATACACCGGGTCAATAAATTACGTTTCGATCGATTCGGATGATCTTGATTATTGGAGGATACCAGTTCAGGGTACTACCGTCCAAGGAAGTCAAATCTCTATTGTGAGTCTATCAGTTCTCTAATGAATGCAGCTGGATGATGTGCAACATTGACTAACACTTGGTTCTGGATATATAGTCATCGTCAGGTTCACCACAAGCTGCAATCGATACAGGAACAACATTAATTGGAGTTCCCACAACAGTTGCTCAATCTATATATTCACAAATATCAGGTTCAGAAGCATTATCAGCTTCGTCAGGATATGATGGCTATTATCAGTACCCATGTGATACAACAGTCAACGTTACACTTCAATTTGGTGGTTTAAGTTATTCAATCTCTCAAGCCGATATGAACTTAGGTAGTTTCACGAGAGATACTTCAATGTGTACAGGTGCTTTCTTTGAAATGGATTTGTGAGTCATTTTCATTTCATCTGTACCTCAGATCGTATATCGATATCATCGCAGAATATATGCTAAATTCCTATTGCTGGTTAATTAACATAGATCAACGACATCACCTATTCAATGGATTGTTGGAGCGTCATTCTTGAAAAATGTTTATACGACATTCCGATACAATCCATCCGCGATTGGTTTCGCTCAATTAGCAAATGGTGTCCAATCAGTCAGTAACGGAACTACAAGTTCATCAACTACAGGTGGTGGAACAAGTGGCTCTGGTGGTACTGGTTCAGGAAGTGGTTCATCGTCAAGTGGTTCGTTACCTACTATCAACTTGAACAGCAATGTAGGAATTGTTGTGCTCTTTTCTACTTTCGTTGGTGGAATACTCGCCCATCTCTTATAAGCACCACAAATCCATATTCCTCGGCAGTCATGTAGGACAGGGTCGGGATCAGGATCGGGAACAGGAATCAGAATTTGGAGATAGTTTCAAGGAGGATTGAATGATCATCACCATCAGACAAAAACAATAATTGTTGTACTATTATGTTCTATCAATATAAACATACATCGAAAGACGGATTGGATTGGATTTAGAAAATAATCATACACGTATATACATATATATCATATTTTTATACTGTATAAATAAGAAGAAAAAAGGAGGGAACCATTTTATA
The DNA here is from genome assembly GCF_035658355.1 of Kwoniella shivajii. Classification (NCBI taxonomy): domain Eukaryota; kingdom Fungi; phylum Basidiomycota; class Tremellomycetes; order Tremellales; family Cryptococcaceae; genus Kwoniella; species Kwoniella shivajii. The sequence continues at coordinate 1,403,310 of NC_085915.1, forward strand.
TTTATAGTTCAATTATCAGAAGAGGAATAGGATCTTACAAAAGATCCCATAAACTTCGTATTCAGCATGCATTGTTTGTATCCTATACCTCACATTATCTCGCGATTGTATCGTCATGATTGTGTTTAAAGTGAAAAAGTCCCCCACGAAAAAAGGACGAAGAAGACCTTTGAATGAGTCGATCAACCATAGTCAAGAACAGGTTGAAACAAAATGTACAATTTTATAGGAGATACATGATCATCAAGAAGATACGATACCTAGGTAAAAGGAATTGAATTGATCATTTTGATCATAATCATTTTTAAGAATGAGTCCAATCTTTTTGTTCTTGTGTAATTTAATATAGTAATGACCTATAGAGTCTATTAGAGAAATAGCATGCCAAATCTCTCTTTTGCTCTTTGTTTCCCGGCCACAGAAAGCCCTGTTGGTACAGAATTGAATCGAAGATAAGGAGAAGAAGAGGTCCAACGAGGTGAGAATCCCCAAAATTTCATACCAAATGACTAGTCTTCATTCGGATCCCAAATCAACAAGCCGACATTCTTTTCCACTTTGACAAGTGACCAATTACAATATTCTTAACATTCATTTCTAAAAAGTACAACAATCTTAAACGACAATGTTTTTTCTCCCAAATCTAAATCCCAATCCAGACCCGCACAAAAACTTTTTTTTTTGAATGAATAAATTTGATCAAATCTTCGACAAGTGACAAATGACAATCAGTCTCCTCTCTTTTTTGTTCTTTTTGGGGTTGCTGAATTTTTTTTCTCTTCCCCATCATTACATGTGGTTTCATCTAGACCTCTATTTCCCATCTCACAATCCGCTGGCCATTAATTGACTGAACACTATCTTTCTAAAGCAGCGTGATCTATTTATCACCATTTTCAACTTCCTCTTTTCCCTTTGACATATCAACATCACCATCACCATTCGCTTTCGCTTTCGCTTCGCCATTGCTAGTGACTTTCTCTTTCGTACTTGCAGATGGCTTACTATCTCCACCGCTTCCTGCAGCACTGGAACCAGTAGGAGCTTGGCTTAATCTACTTGGAGTGCCTGATCTTGAGCCTTTGGCAGATTCGTTTATTCTACCCAATTGAGCTAAAGAAGCGTATCCTTGGGCATACTCGGTTTTCTGATGGTGACACAATGTATAAGCCAACATGTTCCACTATGTCACTGAAAAGGACTTACCCATTCAGGTCGGATCACCTCATCAAGTTTCGTAGCTACCATTTTACAGATCCTAAATATCGTCAAACCGTATCAGCTATTGTTTCAGTCGAGTGTGAGATTATTTTGGATTGGAAGTGACTAGATTACTTACAGCTTCGTGGTAGATTCTGAAACACCTCCCATCGCAGCAATATCTTTCGCAGTAGTATTCTTACTTAAAAGGACACAAGTGAAATACAATACACCTGCTGCTATAGATACAGGTGATCTACCATCTATAGTTGACTTTGCAGTAGCTTCAGCAGCTATGTGTTTTGAGGCATTAAAAACCGCGTTTCCCAAATCCAGATAATTCGTAAAACGACCTAATAAAGCCTCGGCAGACTCTTGTGCGTTATTAGATCCATCTGAATGTCCACCTGTTTTAGTTCCTGAATTCTGAACAGCATTCTTGATTACTAAGAAAACTTGTCCTAATTCTTTTTTGGAGATTTTGAGCGCTTTACAAACTTCTTGAAAAGTTCGATGAGCTCCTGCATCTCTACATGCGTAAATTATGCATGCTGCTATAATTGCAGCTTCGTTTTTACCTTTGATCGCTTTTTGTTCATCGGCAATTTTGTACACATGTTGAGCTCTTTCTCTCACTCCTCTAGGTAGTTGCATCGCATCGCATTTTTCTCCGATACGTGAAAAAACAGCTGAAAGTATTGCTGTATTCGTTTTACCGTTGATACCATTTGAGAGGTTATTCGCTCGTTGGACGGCTCGATTCAGATCTCGTGCCATACCTGATCGACCGTCTTTATGGGAGATGACAGTATCGAGGTGATTTGATCCTAGTAATGGATTACCCGCATCTCCAACACGTGAAGGATCGTCGCCATTTTCGTCACCCGCAAAAGTCTATAAAAGTGTGAACATACGTTCTCAGTCAGTAATCGAATTCATACTTACACGCCCTATTCAATCAGAAGAATTAGCCTCCGATCAGTAAATACGTCGGTGATCTACTCACATTCACTCCTGGTATCGACGATTCTGTCACCGAGAATGGTTCCGCAATCACCGCATACCTATTCAAATGACATCAGGCACCAGTTGTCTTACACAAAATATAAACATGCTCACCAGATCACCTTTGGAGTATTCTTCGATGATATTGGGAGGATCGGTTCGACAATTAGGACATAGATGTCGGACATTCAGATTGGGAGCAACTGATTGACCGAACTTCGGCTGCGCACAACAACGGTATCAGTATGTGCTCCCTTCGTTCAGTGTAGCTCGTGCGAGGAAATCTCGCAGTCCTCATGTCGGTTATGTGATACAGAAAGGAGGAATGGTATGAAAGTGAATAGAGGGGACAAGCGAGAAGCGAGCGGGCAGAAACCGAGTCATCCAAAATTGAGAAAAGCGATACCTACGCCTGGTTGTCTAGGTCCTGCAACAGCCATTATGACGATCTCTTATGCGATTCTTTGTAGCCTAGTCGAAGTGCAAGAACGGATGGGAGACAGGTTCGAGGAGAAGTGTATCTCAACTCGTGAGCGAAGAGATATAACCTTGCTGCACTGATTTATCGCCTTTATCGGTCCAATCTCGACCTCCAGGCCAAATGAAAGATCCGGATACAGCGTCCTGTGCAACCGTGACACGAAGAATTTGTGGATAAGCGATTTGGAAAGAGAAGACAAAAGGATAATACATCCATTTGTCAGCCTTTCGTTCCCACACACGAGTATGACAAAGGCGTTCGTTTTCAAACAATCTGCATAACACCCATATTCCATAATCCCCTTCAGAACCATCTGCTTCCTCACAATGAATCTGCTAAGAAGACTCTCACAGGAGGAAGAAAGAAAGGGACAGATAAAGCTGGATCACGCCACCCGGTAAAAGGGATAACAATAGATACCAACTTACTAAGCCGTCAATCCTTTTTAAATGATACCAAACAAAGACCTTGATATCACTCCTTTTTTTTCCACCTGATTATTCTCTTTGATCCGCGAATTTGATGAGAATGCGCAGAGAAGAATCTTAAAGAGGCTTCCAAAGAGGATGTTATCGGGGTCAGTGCTCTTTTACTACAGAACTGGACAGATGAAGAAGAGAGAAGAAGAGAAGAGAAGGGATGAATCTAAAGTGAGGAGGTATGTATTGTTTTTTGAGCGGCAAATTGATGAAGAATAGGTTGAACGCTTAAATGGGTGACATGAACAAGTATACTTTGAAGATACAGGGTCAAAAGTGCCACTTTCCAATCTTGGTTATGTTATTCCCCCCATTTCCTCCCTCATCCCCTATCGTTTTCATCCTCTCGTCACCGTACACATTATCTACTTGACCTTACCTGTAAACAATCACTACACTCTACCCAGTTCAATCTCATCACACCCGTCATACTCGTACGTTGTGGTTTACTGACACTTCCACTGACCAAAGTGCTGATGAGCTTGTCCAAATAGCTAACTACGATTTCACACGATCTTCGCGACTAGGGGGGTATTCGACATAAAAGCGGTGAGAAGCGATTTCGAACCCAAAAAAGAAACCCAATAAACCAAACATTATCCCTTCCCCTTTTCAAAGCGCGTCAATCTCGAGAGAAAAATCATACATCTCAAATTCATTTAATCGATTATATCTTCATTCAAATAGGAGACACGATACCACTGGATACATCATCAGGAAACTACATTGAAGCTCAATCTTTTGGTATAACTTTCAGATCACTTTTACATTCGTGATCCGTGCGTATTCTCAACAAAAGGTACGCGTCATCTCCCCTCCTCTGATATATCGTAATATCGATCGCACAACTCCACATCCACTTGCTTCAGCCTCTGAAATATGCTCATCATATTCTCCTGTACAGTGCGCAACTTTTGATCACGCATAAACCGACCTTTGACGCGTACTGTAGAACGAATCTGAAGTTATATCGAATCAAATGAACCAATTTACGAATGACGAGTATGTACTCGCTTATCATGGTCCATTACTCTATGAGGCTCGTGTGAGTCATTCTCGAACCGACTCGAGCACCTTGAGATACTTTTTACAAAGTATCGTGGATGGATGGGTGATATTGCAGGAGTTATACTGATATATAGACTTTAATTTATGATAGATCATCTTAGCTGAAAATTGGGATGAAAACAATACGTTATTAGGGACTGTGGGTCCACATTATTTCATCCATTATAAAGGATGGAAGACTACGTGAGTCCACAAACAGTTTCCTGCTCTTCCAGCAAATGACTATGCTCCAGCAAATGAAACCTGCGAAAATAATGGGATGTGCCGACGAACCTTATTTTGCTATTTTTTAATTTTTTTTTCCAAATGTTGATATTTCGCTACAGATGGGACGAATGGGTACCTGAACAAAGATTATTGAAGTTGAATGAAGCTGGATTCGCAAAACGAAGAGCATTATTAGATGCCCATGCCAAGAAGAATAGACCTCCTTCAATCGCTGGTTCATCTACAACTTCACCAGCGCCAGCTACTATTAAAGGTAAAGAGAAAAGTGGGAAAAAGAATGAAACCAAGAAAAGAGGTAGAGAATCAGTTGTAGAGACTGTAAGTCATGATATTTTCACAAAAAATGCTTTTGTTTTCGACCATATAATCGCCGACTGCCGATTGTCGAATTCCTGAGCATAGAGCTGACACAATACGTGGGATATACAGGAAGCTTCGTTCCTCAATAGACCAGAAGTAAAGATTATTATTCCTGAAGTACTCAAATTACAACTTGTCGACGATTGGGAGAATGTAACGAAAAATAATCAAGTGAGCTGGCACATGATGGATTAAATTATTGCCAGCGTCAGCTGACACAAAGTTCGTTATTCGTGTAGCTCGTGACATTACCTCGTAAACCAAACGTAAGAGAATTACTGGAAGAGTATAGGCAATTTGTGAATGCTGCTAAGAAAACACAAGAGAGATCTGCGTGAGTGTGATTTGTTGTCCCACGGTCCATCAGGACATACCAGCAACTCCTCCATATCAATACCTCATACATGTCTTATAACATAGCTGATGTTTGCTGCCCGGCTGTTCAGTCGAGCTACGGCTCTTCTCTCGGAAATCATTTCAGGTATCACACTCTATTTCGACAAAGCACTGGGAAACAATTTACTTTATCGATTTGAAAGAGCTCAGTACGTAGAACAGAAGAGACAGAATACAGATAAGCCAATGAGCGAGATCTACGGTGCAGAACATCTTCTCAGATTGTTTGGTGAGTGAGACCTTCTCAAGTCATCTCGAGCCGAATCTGTGCGCTAACTACATCTGTTGTACTTGTGAACAGTCAATTTTGGCCCGTTTATCGCTTACACCAATATCGATACTGAATCACTTAACATATTACGTGAATATATCAATGATATCATGAAGTGAGTCGTAATACTTCCATCCAGAAATCCCCTGAGATCTTCTCGTACTTTTTAGACAGTTTAGCTGATGAAGAGTACTTCTTGACAGGTGGATGATCAAAGAGCAGAAGAGACTGTTTGTCAAAGAGTACGAAGCTACTTCTACTCATTATCAGAACCTATCACGGACATAGCCTTAGTGGAAGCGGAGTGCAGAGCACGGGGCAGGAAGGAGAGTACAGGAGTACAAGGGGTGGAAGTGATTTGAAGAGAGAAGAGAGATCAGTCAACGTTGCGAGAACTTCAACGAGAGGGTGGAGAGGGTATATCCATATTTATATGTGCTTGAATAATTTCGATTTTTCCCTTTATTCAAATAAACTCGAATGTCATGTTTCCTATCTGTGTGTCACTTGTTAAATCGAATATCATAAGAAAATGTGAATTATGTTATTTTTTTTGGTTATTTACGAGTGCAACAGACTCTGACTCGTAACATGTCCGCATATATGCACCGTATGTGACGAAACACTGAATAGCAGAGATGGACATGAGTTGTTTTTATACATGTTTCCCTTCGAATCATTAGACTGTATGGAATGGATCCACAAGTTTAAAACTTGCTCCTGGTTCCTTGCTTGTTCTGCGTTGAACGATCTTGTTGGGATTACATGATTGACCGGAATGAATTTGACATTACGACATTGAGACATAAGACGTGAAATGAGAATTGTTTTTGCGAATATGACTGCATCATCTAGCAACACATGGCGGAAGAGATGGAAGTTGAGTGGGTAAATGGTTGAAATGCTATGACGAAAGTAAGAAGAAAAAGTGTTGATTGAATGGAATTGGATCTATGAGGTTTTCCAGAGGAGGATTGCGATTGGACCGAGGTAGAAATAAATGAAGTTTTTGGTTTCTATGATGACCAGAAGCGAACACGTCAGTACGAGCGGACCAAGTGTTTGAGTGGCAATCAGATTATGAGAATAGAAAAGTCGATGCGAAAAATTGCAATTGATTCTTTGTCCTTGCTCAAAAGTGCGGACTGTAGAGCTGAAGAAAGCGGGAAATGGGACTTACCATGAGTTACGAAACTCCCAAAACTGTAAGTGAATACGGAAGATATCAGCGATTAATACAGAAGATATCAGCGATTTTGTTGACGCCGTGTCATCATACTCTTCTCCGTCTCTTTGTCTTCTTTCTCGATGGGATCCAATTGCTTGACTCCATTTTCTGCTCCAGCTTACGCACGTCTCCTTGGTCTCTCTTTCTCCCATTTCTCCCTCTCCTCTCCCTTCCGTCCTCCTTCCCTTCAAGAAAAATACCATACTTACTTTTTACCTACGACACAATGCCAAGTAACGCCATATAATCTATCAAATTCTTTTTTGATGAACATCGCCATATCTTTCTCCAAATCGTATTTCTCTAATGAAAGTACGACTGTGTCTACTGCTTTTTGTTGCATGTCCTCTGACACTATTTTGGGGCGAATCAGAAGGTGTCGTGAGGTAGTATGAGAAATATGCAGAGAAACCCGTTTTAGAGAGGTGGTTGAGTTTTCGTATGACGCGGTAGGATTAGAGAAGAAATCGAACACCAGTCATCGTATGAGACGAATGATAATTCCAGAATGAAGGAAGGTGAGAGTAGTGATAATTACAGGGGGAGGATACAGTGAGAGCAACGAATGAAGAGTCAGCTTGTTTCCTTCGATTCCGTCGAGCGTAGATTCAATCCCGTTAAGAGACTCTCCACTCATCTCACTTCTCACTACATCGTATCGACAGAAACGCTTCTGGTCAGACTCCCGTTGCGCTTTGACCCATCCTTGGTCCGTCTGTCATTCTCCTCTCAGTTCGACCTTGTCCTAACGCCTCGATTCTTGTCTATCGTGTGCCGCAGCCCGTCGCCTTCATCCTTTCCGATAGTTTTATCAGTAACGTGAGACTCACTATCGACATTCTTGATCACTGCATTGAGGTTCTGTCCTCTCAAGGAAGTGACACCTCCAGCAGAAAGAGTGGAAGATCGTTCGTTCCCTTCGGGCATTGAATTGAATGATAGTTCGAATTTGACTTGTTGAACGTAGGATCCAAGTTGGTCGGAGGATGATAGCTACTGTTGAAGGAATTTGCTGATGAGTAAGAGGTGGATGGAGACGTAGATGTATGCTATAATCGTCTTCTACAGGAATAGGAGAGAAAGAGAGTGATAATATTATTTTTGTTGTTGATCTCGCGTTTGCTATGGATGTTATAGGTTAATTCCGTCGGAAATGACCATACCTCGGTCTGATCCGCTGCTGATGATGAACTGAAGTAAGATGATCTCCAAGATGATGGTTCTGTGAGCAGTGAAAGAAGACAGATGATTTAGTGATCAGAAGCTAAGTATAACTGCATACATATCTCACAGTACTTCACAAGGCAGAAAGGAGACACCGATCAACCTTGATATTGCCAAGATGTCAACGTCTAAATCTACGCCAGAAGTTCGACATAAGACAGATGAATCTTCATTGACATTTGGATATCCCACTGTCAGTGTAAAAGAAGTATCGATTGTGGGCTTGGAATGTAAAGTCTATGGATTAGAAGAGGTCCAAAACAGTGATAAACCATTAGCTGTACTAGTAAGTATCATCTCGTTTATAAATGTCGTGATTCGATACGAGAAACTGATATAGGATTACGTGGTAGGTAGCAGCTCATGGTAGAACTAATAGTCAAAAGAATATGATCACTTTTTCTCAAGGTATATTAGGTATAGTGAATGATGAAACAAAGAACCGAAATAGTAAGAGGGATTTATTGATTGTCACTCTAGTAAGTGAAGTATATTTTTTTTAGCTCGAATTGATTCGTTTCGTTTCTGTAAAATTGATGATATTGTACATGGCAGGATCAACGGAATCATGGCAAGAGGATCAGTGATAAAGTTGCGAATCTAAGTTTTGATGAGAATCCAAGACATTTGTGAGCTCAACTTCTCCTCTTGAAATGACGATTAACGGCGCTGATACTAACGATTTGACGATGTTTCTTTTCGAGTGTAGGATCGATATGGCAGCTAAAGTCTGTGAGTCGGTTTATTACTCAAGGATCAAGCAATACATCCATAACGGAGAGTTTCAGTTTGACTAACTAAAAGCTAATTTTGATACGGGTCTAGACGGCGGCGCACAGGATATTCAAATGATAATCGATTTTTTAGCCGCTTATTTATTCCCTCATGGTGAGAAGAAGATCGAAGAATGGATCATCACAGGTATATCCCTAGGTGGTGAGTAGGATACCTCACACGCTGAATACGATATGGAATTTCTCGTTGATCGAGTCTTTGTGGTTCTCAGGTCATGTAGCATGGAGACTACTTCGCGAGGGTGAGTTCACAATCTATATCGTACAGGAAAATCATTGATTTCCCCAAACTTATTCATCTGCTCATCCTACCCACCCACCCACCCAAATTACAGAACCGCGAATTAAAATCGGAATACCAATAATCGGATTACCCTTTGAATCATTTCCTAAATATATGAAACCAAGAGCTGAATCAATGAAAATACCATTTGATCCACCAACTTATCCACCTTCCTTACTTCCCTTACTTGAAGGTGATATTGATCATTCGAATTATAAGGGTAAGAAAATATTGACCATTCATGGTGGTCATGATAAACTCGTTCCATTAGATAAAGGTTTAAAAGATATCGAAAATGTCATGAATATACTCAACAACCAGGAAAACGCAAACACACATGGAAATGCCAGAGGGGGTGATAGTGGGAAAGAATTGAAAGGGAAAGGGGAAATTTGGATTGACGAATTTACGGGTCACGCAGTTTCCAAAGAGATGGTTGAGAAAACCGCTCAATGGATCTGGGAATATGGATTAAAGTGAAAATGAGAAAAAAACTTTTGGTAGATTGATTGCAACCAATTAGGGCAAGTATATATAACTAGAAAGTATAAATAGCATTTTCATTCGCATGACGATACAGTATCAGCGTTTGAGTTACGGGGTCGTCGAATGGCGAAAGCCCAAAATCGAATGGTCCTCTACATTACAGTGAAAAGAGGCAATGTACTAACTACTACATAGGAAAATTTCGCGATTCCGATTCAAGGCGTAAGAGGTCGATGCGGAAGAGTGACTGGATTCTTCCAGAGACCCCATTCTACTTGTCGTGAGAAGCCGCACTTCACTTCAGATCTTTCAACACCGAGCTATTTCACATTGATCTATACCCTCCTCATAGATCGAATCACAGACATAAAAGAGCAAACGTCATTCACTTGACTCCACTCGGCTGACTAATGAATGGTCAAGCCAATGATGAAACACATCTCCAGTTTTCAACTACTCTATCCTCTCAAGGAAAAAACAGTTGCAACCCTTTTGCTCCTGGCTCACAGCGTAAAGTCGCTTAGTCAACAGGAACACATCTCGTGCAATGAATACTACTATACATGCTTGAAATCCAATTGGCATGATACATGACACATGGTACAGTCATATCGCCACCGCCACTTGCCCAATATTTATACAGTACTACTGTGACGCCTCCGCCAAGAAATACGCTTTGACCTATTGTAATTCCCTGTAAAAGATGAAAGAAATCACAATCACAGAAAGACACGATGAAACAATCAGGTCCTTATTAGTCATCACTTACTAATCATTCTTTTCAAATCAGTTAAATACGTAGATACTCATAAAGTTGTATATTTGCCGATTTCAGTCCTCTGACACTTTCACTGATGATATAAGATTTGGACCTCTAATTCACCCGAACATTGAATAATCGGTAACCCCAAAACAGTGAAAATACAAAACAAGCTTTCGATACATATATCAATCAAATGTGATTATTCCGGCTGATACAATAGAAAAGAACACTAAACGTTAAACGCTGATTACTGACTGAGTAAAAGTCGTTTATCACCAAGATCAAGGAACACCGTTCGCCAAGTTTCACTCAGTCTTGGCTTGTTGAGGGTTTACCATTTGTTGGAACATGTCTCTGTATACGGGTGACTTTTGAAAGCAAGCACTTGACTCAAATGACTAATAATGTGATGGAGTTGAATTCAAATTTGTTTCCTGTTACCTCTCACGACCATCTGGAATCAATAGATGAGGTAGAACAGAGTTTAGAGTATGAGCCATTACTCCGTTGTATCGGCAGCGTATGTAAAAGTCGGCACAAGCCTTGGATACACCTACAGACAATATGATAAAAGGAACGTTTTAGAATCAAACGATATAAACAATGAATTCCACGGAGAACGGGAACAGTTCAAGGGGTAAATAGAAAAGATGAAACATGAAACAAAACTTTCAACTTTCTACACCCCGCATTGACCACCCATAATGCTACGAAACACACAACATGCATCAATCAATCCCTAAACGACATGAAATAATGAATCATAGTGAGATGATAGAATGATAACTTTATCATGCAAAACATCGCATTCTTGATGGAAGAGAGTTCAATACATTCTCCAACTCTCGACGCCAGATAAACAGCGGATGATATCGGGATGAAAGTAAGACAAGCGACAAGAGAGTAGAGACGACAGGTTCACCGGTTGTTACTTGCTGTACTTGCCTTCCTTTGAGTAGCAGAACTGCGTCATATGTGTGTATGTGTGTGTGTGTGTGTGTATGATGCCAAGGTATAAATAACAACGACGCTTGGACCTGTCGACTCATCTCCCCCTCGCTTTCCTTTCCCCCTTTTTCATCAAACAAAAGAACAAGTCACTGATTTTCTCATTGTTATATAAAACCACACTCACTCACATTTCTAAACAACATATCCATCTCTCTTTCTCTTCTTTTCCTCCCGTAGAAGAGGATACAATAACTGATCGACTCCAATTCCCTCATATACAGACCTTTGACAAAATCCCAACATATACAAACCACTCTTTCCATATCTATCGATTAGATTGGAAGAGCTTGGATATATATCTTACATTTAGTCAAATAATCACTTCGACGCCTTATTTCGGCTCATAACATACATTCCTTTATCAAACAAAATCAACTCCGACCGATAACGAAACCCTCATTTCCATTCAGTCTTTCTACCCATAGTGACTGAAGATACATCCCACACGCAACCAAGCATCTTAGAGTGAAGCAAAACTCTCTAACACGGACGAGGATCAAGACAGTCGTTTCGCCAGTACTTGTTGTACACTCACCTTTATATTCGCTAGTCGACCTAAATATCAAAAAAATTCTCTTCAAAATGTTTGTTCCAACTTTGACCAATACCCTCTTCGCCACCGTCATCACGATGAGTAGTCTCGCTCTTGGTGCGGCTGATCATTGGATCATAACGCAAGCGCAGACGATCGCAATTGCAAGGATGGATCCCATAGTCAACCCAAATGCTGTCAGTGGTCACGTCCATCGTGTGGTCGGAGCATCAAATTTCAATTGTGAGTTGAATCCTATCCTCGTCGATTTAAAGATAGATCAGCGAGGCTGAACACATATCCATTTTATCCATCAGGGCATCTGAATAGTCCTCAAGATCAAGTTGAAGCCGCTTGTAGCTCTACCATCATTGGCGACGACAAGTCGAACTATTGGGCTCCGTAAGTCTCCTTTCTCCTTCTTTCCTGGAGTTACCCACCAGAATATCAAGTCTGATCATCGCTCAATGATCGACGAGTATAATTAACACCTGATACTTTTAGTCAACTCTACTATCGTCACCCTAATAACACACTCACTGCTATCCTTGGTGGAGTCCGGATATATTACTTCAATAAGAACAAAGACGTCAAACCTTTCCCGCCGGGTCTCAACATGATTTCTGGTTTAGCCATGAAACGTGATTTGGCCGCTACTCAGAGTTTGGGTCTCAAGATCGCTTGCGACCATGGTCTGCAAACACAATGGTTACCAAATGGCACATCCCACCCAGGCGGTTGTTCTGCCATCTCGATGGGTATATACTTCCCTTCATGTGGTCTAGCAAATGGTGCTCTCACTTCTGCTGATCATTTGTAAGTGCCATCATTCTGAATTGAATCATGATGCTCACCATACCATGCTGTAGCTCTCACATGGCTTGGCCTCAAAGTTACGATGGACCTAATCTTGTTGATGACCCTAACGGTATCGTTTGCCCCGCTTCTCACCCAATCAAGTACCCTACCATCTTCGCTGAGGTAAGTACATGATTTTCTTCCACTCAAGAGCCTGTCACTGATTATTGGGAATACAGTTCAATTACTACCTCGATGCTGATCACCCCTGGAGAAATGACGAATGTACATTTGTCCTCGCAAATGGAGATTGTTCCGGTAACAACTTCCATGCAGATTTTGTAAATGGCTGGGTACCTTCAACTCTTCAAGCAGCTATCAATCAATGCGGATTCGGTAAAGGAGTAGGAGACAATCTTGATGCCTGTGCGCCACTGAAAAAGACCAAATCTGAGCCCGCCTCATGGGAATGTAGATTAGATGGTGGAATCCCAGATGAGGAAGTTGGATTGTACAGACCTATCGCCAAACTACCAGGATGTAATCCACTCTGGAAATCCGGTGTTGATACAAAACCCGGTTGTTCCCCAACACCTGCGAATCCAGGTTACGTTTATCCTAATGCCTACTTCGAGAACCTTAAGGTGAGTTGAGCAGAGATCTCGTTCTGAGATCAGTATCGTCATGACCGCTAACACTCATCATCGGCATAATCAGTTCCGGAACAAGATACCTGTTGCTCTTGCTGAATTGAAGGATGACGCCGATATCACAACATTCATTCCTTCGGTCGGAGACAATGGAGCCGGAAGACTCGGTCGATGGGGTACGGAAGGTTCGAACAAAGATCAACTTCGAGCTGGTACATGGCAATCGATCATCAATGCCCTTGCACCCGGTACGAAAGCCCCTCCTGTCGGAAACATGATCACCTTGCCCGGTAACCAGAAGCTCAGCGCAGAACCTCAAGATGTTGACTCCGAAACTCCAGAAGAGGAGACTCCAGTCATCGCCGCTGAGCCCCAGAACAGTACTACCACTCCTACCACTGATTACGCAGATCAACCAAGTGTTGTCAAATCCTGCAAGTGAGTCAATGTGTCTCGTCTGCTGCGTTCTGCAGACTGAAAGCTGACCGGATTCGGCTGATAGGAGGAAGAACAAAGGGTTGTTTCCCCGAGCAGGAGATGCCATATCAGCTCACCTGTCTCGAAGATCAAGGAGAAGATCGCATCACCCCTAGATCGGTCCAAATTTCTCCTCTTTCTAGATTCTCTCACTTCGGAAATGAAGGCTAGCCGACTACCTAAAGTATTCAAACCGATAGCTGAGCTACGGGATTCCCATCTTTGTCATATCAATTTCCTTTCTTTTTTTTCCTTTTTTTGGGTTGTCTGGCATTCTGGACTTTCACTTCTCGATCTATCATCTTAATGAAACACATGGATGCATTGATTCGCAGATATCCAGGAGGGTCGTGCCGTCGTTTTATGTAAGATTAGATTTTGGATTTGGAATGAACAATTTTCTATATGGTAGTCGGTTCGGTTTTTTCTTTTCATTTTTGGTCAATTTAATGATGTATCATTATCCCGATACGCGACGGAACGAACGCAATGACAGCGCGAGTGCCACAAACGCGTAACCATAGTCAACATTGGATATTCTAATTAAATCCACCCCGCACATAATGAAAGAGACGCGTTAAATTGGGACAATGAATTAAAACCAGCCACTTTGTGTGATGCTCTCTTCCATTCAACATTACTTTATCGCAATATACAGTGTCCACTTTGCATTCGTATTGATAGACAAACCCCTCCACCAAGCTTGTATCGTCAAAAAGACACATTGTATACCTGACCCTTCCTATCCTCTGCCGTGTAACCTAAGGCCGCAACGTTGCCAAAAGCTAAACAATCAAAATGGCCGCTCCAGCAGTTGGTGTCCTACCCGTCGCCAGTATCAATGTGAGTCGATCTCACGCGTATGTAGATATGATGTATACTGACTTGATGTTTCCATAGATCAATTATGAGGAAGAGACAGGTCAGTACACCAGTTCATCTCATTTAATGTGAACTGTGCCTTCCAATGGCAACTTTGTATGATATCTAGCTGACATTCAGTCATTTTATGTGTAAATCAACAGAAAAAATACGCGAGTTTTTGACATCTTATGTACCTCCAGTCCGAAGCAGAAGAACATTACCTTCGGATGATGATGAATTAGCCGAAGATGAAGATCAACAAGATGAAGAAGAAGATGAAGATGAATTAGCAGATAACATGTCAAGTTTAAATGTCAGAGAAGAAAGATCTAAAGCGAAATACGTAAAGATGTTGAAAAAAGTAGCGAATAGACAGAAGGAGGAAGTCGTCGTGGATCTGAAAGATCTGAAAGATGTGAGTGTTTTTTTCCAAGGGAAGGGGGTGGGACGGGGGCGGAGTATATACGAGGTCACATTGGAATATCCTACTCATATTAGAACGCATACAACAGTTCAGCAACGATCAAACCCTCCTTCACAATATAACCCGTAACACAAGAAGATACATCCAACTGTTCTGCGATGTCATTGATAAGATCATGCCTGAACCGGATCACGAACTTGATTTCACCTCTGACGTACTTGATTTGATCATGCAACAAAGAAGGGAAATGAATGAACAAGTTCAAAATGGGGAAAGAAATGAAGATGGTGGGATGTTCCCTCCTGAATTAATGAGAAGATAGTGAGTATCACCTCTTTACGCGAATCCACATTCCCTTTGGCAAAGAGATCTTCACAGATCTGCTTCTGCTATTTGGGGGCTTTGGTGCTTCACTGTCAATCAAGCTGGAATTAACAACCCGCTAACCACCCTGTCCCTGCATCTAGTAACCTATATTTCCGACCTCTGCGAAACACTGAAGTCCTCGCTGTAAGAGCCGTCCGAGGTGCTCATCTCGGTCACCTCATCACCGTACGAGGTATCGTTACTCGAGTATCCGAAGTGAAACCACTCCTTCTCGTCAACGCATATACATGTGATTCATGCGGTAACGAAATTTTCCAAGAAGTCGCTCAAAAAGCTTTCACTCCCTTAACCGTCTGTCCATCTGCCGAATGTACACAAAATCAGACCAAGGGTCAATTACACATGCAAACTCGTGCAAGTAGATTCCGACCTTTCCAAGAAGTGAAAATTCAAGAAATGGCTGATCAAGTTCCCGTTGGTCATATACCACGATCCATGACTATACACTTGTATGGATCATTAGCAAGATCAGTCAATCCGGGAGATGTGATTCACGTAGGAGGTATATTCTTGCCAACACCCTATACTGGATTCAGAGCGATCAGAGCTGGATTGTTGCAAGATACATTCTTGGAAGCGATGCATGTTCATCAATTGAAGAAACAATATCACGCAATGGAATTAACACCTGAGCTGTCAATTGAAATTGAAGAAATGAAACAAGATCCAAATCTCTATAACAGATTAGCGAACTCAATAGCACCTGAAATTTACGGTCATGAAGATGTTAAAAAAGCTTTACTATTGTTACTTGTTGGAGGTGTAACAAAAACTGTCGGAGATGGAATGAAGATTAGAGGTGATATAAACGTTTGTTTAATGGGTGATCCAGGTGTAGCCAAATCTCAGTTATTGAAATATATCACAAAAGTAGCTCCTAGAGGTGTTTATACCACTGGTAGAGGTTCTTCAGGTGTTGGTTTGACAGCTGCCGTAATGAGAGACCCTGTAACCGATGAAATGGTATTGGGTGAGTTTTGAGTCCTACTTTACCTCGACAGGAAATCTGTGTACTGATTATTTGTACGTTTACAGAGGGAGGTGCACTTGTGCTTGCCGACAACGGTATCTGCTGTATTGATGAGTTTGACAAAATGGACGAGTCAGATCGAACGGCAATCCACGAAGTCATGGAACAACAAACCATTTCCATATCAAAAGCAGGAATTACCACCACTTTGAACGCTCGAACATCAATCCTGGCAGCTGCGAACCCTCTTTACGGCCGATACAACCCCAAAGTCTCACCAGTCGAGAATATCAACTTACCCGCAGCGTTACTGTCGCGTTTCGATGTTATTTTCCTCATCCTCGATACACCTTCAAGAGAAGATGACGAAAGATTAGCTCAACACGTCACTTTTGTTCACATGCACAACACACATCCAGAATTAGATTTCGAGCCTGTTGAACCTACGTTGATGAGACATTATATCGCTGCGTGCAGAAGGATTAGACCGATTGTCCCACCTCAAATGTCGGAATATATCGTTTCGTCATATGTTCAAATGAGGAAACAACAAAAGGAAGATGAAGCGGAAGATAAAGCATATTCATACGTATCAGCAAGGACCCTGTTAGCTGTATTACGACTGTCACAAGCTTTAGCTAGATTAAGACAAGATAATATAGTTGGCCAAGGCGATGTGGATGAAGCTTTGAGATTAATGGAAGTTTCAAAATCTAGTTTATATGAACATGCGGCGTCGAGAAATCAAGGTGAAGATCAAACTGACACATCTAAGATCTTCAGAATCGTTAAAGATATGGCAACTATCTCTGCCAGAGAAAGAAGAGATCAAAGTGAAGAATATCAAGATCAAGATGAATTAGAAGAGTTAACGATGACTGATGTTAGAAATAGAGTTTTAGCTAAAGGTTTCACTGAAACTCAATTCATGGATACCCTCTTAGAGGTAAGTATCATAAAGTTGTTCTGGATGTCTATTGAATGAGAATGCCATGCTGATTGTTGACGTGATTTATAGTACGAGAATATGGGAGTACTAGTTAGAACTGCAAATAATACGAGATTGAGATTTGTAGCTCC
The DNA here is from genome assembly GCF_035658355.1 of Kwoniella shivajii. Lineage (NCBI taxonomy): Eukaryota > Fungi > Basidiomycota > Tremellomycetes > Tremellales > Cryptococcaceae > Kwoniella > Kwoniella shivajii. The sequence goes on from NC_085915.1 coordinate 1,420,769, forward strand.
GGATGAGTATTAGTTGGGAGTTGGCAAGCAACGGACCGATAAGATTAGAAGATATAACCCCGAATATGTTCTTACATATATAACCTGATTCCCCATGCTTTGTTTTTTGGTTTTGGTGCTCGTTTCTTTTGTAAATTGAATGATGGTCGATATTCTATCTCTATATTATGCATTTCAACGTTGATCATGAATGGAGTACAGGTGAAGGTTTCCGTCGGAAAGCTATACTGCACACCGCGGCGGCGAGCGAGTTTGTCATGATGATGATGATGATAACAATTAACATTTTTCGAAGATTTCTTGACTTGAATTTGGGGTATATGGGATCATCCCTTTGTATTGGGAGAAAATATCACTTATTGAGCACAATCACAACTAGGTGGGAACGCCGTGCAGTCAACAGAGGTATCACGGAATCACAACTCCTGCCTTATCTATTCGATCGACACAAAGATCCTAGGCTTTGTATTGTGGAGACTGAATTTTCTACCTCGGGATTGCGAGAAAGAGAGAACGAAAGCGTACGACGAGCAGTATAGGGAGAGGGCAGTCAATATGGCATACACATCGGGAGAAGCTACGCCTCTGCTAGGTCCTTCTGGACCTTCATCCAAGATCTTATCAGAGGTAAGTAGTATCTTTCACTCCTCTCTCTCTTTCTCTCTCTGACCAGATCGTATATCTCGTTCATGAAAATCAACAGAAACGGGAATGAAAGCTGATCCATTGTCGATATGTGTGATTCGTGAGAATAGACGCAAGTGTATCCTCTAATACATCTAATACGCGTAGACATAATGGCTCATATAGGTAGGTATATCTCTTAATCATCTGCCCACTCGAGCTTTAGCCATCTTCGTTTTGGTCATTATTCGACCTTTCATAAATTGGGAAATAGGAAAGTCAAGCTGATATCAATCGAATTCACAGACGCACCTTTGACTTATGAGCAATTACTAGCTCCAGAATCAACTTATACTATAGTCAGGTGCGTACAATTCGACCAACATCACCGGGTGCAAGGGAGATAGCTGATATCATCATGAGGAATTAGACCTTTGACTGAAAAGTATCTGGAATTGCAAAACCAAGCTACAGGTGAGTTGATTTTTTCATATCTGTTTACACAGCATAAAAGGACCAATGGCCGATCCAAATACTAACTCATTTCTTCTCTTTACCAAAAAAACAACAATAGTGTTCTGCTTTTTGCTTAACAAAGTTCAGTTCACAAGAGATTCGGCTCAACTTTCGATATCAACATTATCAACTGCTCGTGCGAATTTATGTGAAATTTTAGCCATCCGTGTTTTGAGTGAGTCACTTCTCTCCCTCTTCAGCTTCAGGACCCCGGCGTAATGTAGTGGATTTAGCCATATCTTTTTCGATCCGCATCTCCACTCTTCTCCCATCGCCGAGCTGACCTGGTAATGCGCCAATCATACAGGAGGATGGTCAGAACGTAGTTTACTCCTTGCAACGGTGCTGTTAACACCTTGGGCATTATTTCAAGGCGCGTCTGAACAAGTCATAGAAAGAGCAAGGGAAGAAGGTGATGATGAGCTCTTGACTCAGGGGGGAAACGCATTAGAAGTGAGCTATCATCTTCTTTCTTCAATTCCCGCAAAGAGAAGTTTGAGCTTATCAAGGAGAACGCCTTATAGATGGCGATTATAAGTGGTTCGAAAAGGTTCATCAGAAGTCCTTCTTGTCAAAAAGTGATAGGTAAGTCCCTGAGCTATCAGCTACCAAAAGTACATATTGACACAATGGACTGGAAAGCTGACACTCAAATGCTGTAGAGGGTATATGGACAGGTAGAATAATATATTCTGCCTTGAACGCCCATGCACTGATAGCAGATGTAAGCTTCTCTGTCTGTCACATCTGTTCAAGCAAACAAAGCTGACTGACGGTCTGCTTCAGAACTATAAGAAGAAGCCCATCCAGATGTATAACCCACATAAAGCACCCTTATTGGACCACTATCGGTAAGTCCACAGTCGCCCAAAATCGCTTTCACATATTGCTTCGACTGACTATCCTACACGTATCGTTCAGATTGAAGGTCCCCCGAGTTCGGTCAATGATGGAATATATGAACTTTCTGGTATTATTTACGCTATATGTAATAGCTATAGAAGGTCTGCAGGAAGATCGATTAAACGGAAGGGAAGTTTGTTTCATCATATACGCTTTGGGTGAGATCGCATCTTCCTTGCTCCCGTTGAGTTAAGTGTAATCAGCTAATGCTTGACGGAATATTAGCATTCTCGCTGGATAAGTTGGCTGCTATAAGGGAACACGGTCTGAAGGGTATGTTATATGTTTCTTCTCTGTAGTCCTGACCCGATAGCTGTGGAATGCGAATATTACTCGTGAATAACGCTGATCCCGCAATCTCGTCATAGTGTTCAGCAGCAGTTTAGTCAACGGCTTCGACCTACTATTCATGTTGATATATGCCGTGTACCTTGGAGCAAGAACGTATGGATTCCATTATAATGATCAATCTGCTTTAGAGTTAGGCTCAGACTGGCTGGCTATTGGTGAGTCCTACTGCATGATCGACTCCAATGTGGTGGGTAGCTGAAGCGGATTGGCTAGGTGCTGTGCTGATCTTTCCTCGGTTGGCTTTTGTCACTTTGGCGAATAACTTGATGGTCCTGAGTATAAGATCGATGTTGACTGAGTTCTTCTGTAAGCTATAGTGATGCGCACGTTGGGACGTATATCCTTGATAGCTAATGCGTATCTTAGTCTTGATGAGCGTCGGCTTTTTCTGTTTCTTGGGTGAGTTTGCTCACCCCACCTCTTCCGCGAGAACGCAAGACTAAGTAGGCATCTGGTTTGCAGGATTTCTTTATGCCCTGTTCACTCTAGGTCAAGGCCGTTTCGCTCTGTCACAAATTGGCTGGTGGTTGTTGGAAGTGTATTTTGGATTAGATGCTTCAGGATTTGAACATGCTCGTGAGTGAACCTATACCGGTGTATACAAAGCCTATAATCATGTGACTGATTCTGTCTTCTCCGTAGACGTTTTCCATCCCTTTCTTGGTCCTGTCTTGATGGTCTCATACGCCCTTTTGTCAAACACTCTACTATTGACTGTACTAGTCGCCATCTTGGGTAACACATTCGCAACGATTAATGCAGACGCAGCTGCAGAGGTGAGCTTTTCTGTAAATTCAAGCAAGAAATTAAGTTGACTTGCAAGCAGTCCATGTTTAGGAAAGCCGTCTCAACACTTGAAGGTGTCAAAGCCGGTAAGTCGGAGATTTCCTGCAATTATCCATGTAGCTGACTCAATCGATCAGACGCTGTTTTCAGTTATCAGCTACCGTTTAACCTTGTTGCTGTGGTGGTGATGTGGCCGATGAGCTATATCCTCGGCCCAAGATGGTTTCATAAAGTCAATGGTGAGCATGAGCACGTAATCACAATGTACAGGCCGAGGCTGACTGGTTGAACCTGCAGTATTCATGATCCGAGTGACCAGTTTACCCGTGCTCTTAGCTATTGCTCTGTACGAAAGACAATCATTCCGCGAGCAATCACTGATGGAGCAGTTTGGAGATTTCGCTGAAAAATACGTGGGCAGTTTACCTCGACGCATCAAAGCAGCAGGTAAGTAACGAGCTTAGTCAGGCTGATCGTTGTCAGCTGACTCCATCTCCTGCAGCCGGATTCGACAATTTTGGAAACAGGCGAGATATCGAAAGCGTGTTTGAAATTGAGCGAGAAGTAGGAGACTTCTATAAAGGCTGGGAAGATGACGTGTTCGAAGAATCCGATTTCCAGCTTCCTCCAGCTGCGGGCGACGAAACGTCTTCATCAGATGAAGATGAAATCCACAAATACTCGAATAAAGACACACCGAAGAAATATGATCCTGCCCAACATCAAAATGCTACCACTCCGACCAGGTTGATGTTTGCTGATTCTGCAACTATGACAGCTTCACCTTCAAGATTAGAACATGGTGTAGAGACTGATCAACAATCATCTTCGATGGATGGAGTGCCTACTCCTAGACCAAGAAGAAGTTCGATGCCTTCAGCTCCAAGATCACCGAATATCGATATTCGGCCTCAGGCTCAACTTCAATTACCTCTTAATAGACCAAGAAGGAACTCCTCAATGCACGGACCAAGTCCTTTAGCTCAATTGTTCATGAGTCCAGATACGGAAAGGATGTATCATGGTCGAAGAAATTCAATGGCTGGATTGGCTTTAAGTACGTCACATCCTACACTAAGCTCAATGCTTAATCCCAATCGAAAACAACGACAACATACTAGATCGGGATCACTATCGCAACCACAACCTGAATCAGCTCAATCTCAGCCTCAGTCTCAACAGGATAATCAGGTTTTGGGTGAAGGTGATATAGGTCATAAAGTGGCTGCTAGATTGAAATCAAATTTACCAAAACCTTCTTTTGCGCCGATATTGGAAAGTAGACAAGCTTCTTTTAGCGGTATACATAACAACAATAATGATGATAAGAGTAATACAGATGAACGTAATTCCGAAGGATCAAGAACGCCAACGCCAAGTAAAATACCACTCTCAGCAACTCCCAGCTCCGACTCGAAGAAGAAAGATGAACTAGGTACTGGCTCTGATACTCTACTGGAAAGTGCAGCTACTATCAAAAGTAACAAAAGTGTTCCATTTCCAGAAATGAAACGGTCCGCTTCACCTTTACCTTCACCTTCACTCTCGACCGCAACGCCCACCCCAACATCAGCGATGACTGGTAAATCAGTCAGGTTTCCAGGTTCACCTTTGGTCACACCAGGAAACTCAAGATCAACAAGTCCTTCTCCATCATCTTCACAATTATTACGTATTCCATCATCGTCATCTGGGATAGATACGCTGAAAGCACCGAAATCGCCCAGATCTGGCATAGTGAAAGCTAGTCAAGTTGAAGCTATGCAATTGAATAGACCAGAAGAAGAAAGACAATTGGAAATAGGTATGGATAAAAGATTGGATGGTATGGAAAGGAGACAAAAGAGAATAGAAGAGATGTTGGAGAGATTGTGTAGAGGTTTAGGTGAAGGGAAGGAAAGAGATGCTTCGAAAGGTAGATAAGAATAGCACGGACGGTGCCAGCGTCTGATACTGTAGAAGGAAGATATGGAGGACGTTTTTGCTTTCTCCGCTTTCCTTGTTATCGCTGTTATAACTATTCACGCCATAATGCATTGTTGTATATATCATCCCCCTTCTTCGTCAACAATGCTGCTGCATGCGATGTCTTTTGCATGCCTTGATCACCTCCTTAGTTGTTAGGCGCGAGAAGGGAGAAAAGCAGATCTATCTCAGATCTGATATCACTAAACAAAATCAAAACACGCGCCAGGATGTCAGATAAGAATGAATACCTCATATCTCAGCTATATCATAAACCGACTACATCCACTACGTTTCGTCAACTACGATCTTGACACACTGCTTTGTTCATGAATTAGTATCTGCACACTCGGATTTCTCACCCGCTTCCTCTGCGGAAAAAAGCGGTCCTTTCACCAATTATGGTAGATCATGGTCGTCAATCAGAAGTGGACCCATCATCAACTCTTCCTCGCTTGTTTCACTCGAGGTCAAATGAGGTTGAGGATGGTCAATCGACAAATCCAATGGAAGATCTTTCGAAGAAAGACTTATTGGCGCATGCTGAAGTTGATTCACCCTCCTCAGTTCCCCTGATCCGCATGAACACCGACAACGAAAATAATCACGACAACAACAATAATATCGTAAATTCAACTTCTACTGCCACGCCAATGCATCCTCAAGCTACGAGGTTATACAAGAGAAGATTTTTCGCTCTTGCACAATTATCATTATTGAACATAATAGTATCATGGTGTTGGTTAACGTTCGCATCATTATCAAAAACATCTGCAACATTCTTTGATGTATCTGAAAGTGCTATCAATTGGTTATCAACAGGGTTTTTATTTGCTTTTGTAATAGCATCACCCATCACATTATATTCACTGAATAAAAAAGGTTGTAAATATTCAATGATAATAGCATCGATCTTACTACTATTGGGAAGTTGGATAAGATATATTGGAACTAGATTACCTGAAAATTCTAGTTCTAATTCTAATCCTGATTCGTCAATAAAACGCAGATTTGGAATGGTCCTGTTTGGTCAGATCATTATTGGTTTTGCACAACCTTTTGTCCTTTCTGCTCCGACAAGATTAAGTCATCAGTGGTTTAGCGAAAAAGGTAGAATAACAGCTACTGCTTTAGCTAGTTTATGTAATCCCCTTGGAGGTGCTGTGAGTTTCATTCTTCCTTATTCCAATCTTCATTTTCCACCCCATATCTCGACCGTTTTATCTTGAACGTGGAATACAGGTCAGCTAATGTCCCCCTTGACCCGTGGTACAGCTCGGTCAATTGATTGGTCCATTCATGGCTGATTCTCCTGAACAAGTTCCCAATCTGGTATTATACGTTGCTATTATTGTGAGTTTATCTATATCTTCACTAAAAATATAGATACATTATACCATACTTTCTTCTATGTCTACAACCTGACGTTGTCTCGCTTTTCCGCAGACCACAGTCATCACAGTCCCAACAATCTTCATTCCAGCCGGCCCGCCAATTCCACCCACTACAACGCCGTTCCAAGATACCAAAATAGATATGAAGACAATACGATCTCTATTCTCCAACTTGACATTTCACTTGATAGCTTGGCCATTCATAATATACGTCGCAGCATTCAATTCGACGTCATCTCTTCTAAATCAGATTCTTGGACCATATGGATTATCAGAAGATCAAGCAGGTATTGATGGAGCCGTCATGATCGTCGTAGGACTATTGGCATCTGCAATCGCATCACCGATATTAGATCATTACAAATTAATTAGATTGACAGCAATCAAGATTCTGGTGATCACAATATCAGTCATGTACATAGCATTCATCTATATACCTAAAACGAAAAATTTAATCGGTCCAGCTATAATCTCAGCTATAATAGGATCAAGTTCATTCATCTTATTACCTCTGGCATTGGAATTATTAGCAGATGTCACATGGCCTATTGGACCTGAAGTCTCTTCTACGATCTGTTGGTCATTATCTCAATTAGCAGGTGGTATTTTATTGGTTTCAATGTCAGCGTTAAAAGGTGGGATGAAGAATGAACCGGATAATTCAATGTTCAGATCATTAGTCTTACAAGGTGTACTATGCTGTATAGCAGCTCCATTACCTCTGTGTCTAGGTTTATGGGGAACTGGAAAACGTAAAAGAGATTCTAAAGGTGATATCAGTACCGATCCGAGTACAGAAGGAAATGAAGAAATTCGATTGGGAACGGGTGCTATGACCGCCTAATTCGATGAATGATGTTTGATCTAGCGAGGTGAAATCATACTTTCAATTTTCAGTGTTTTGGACAACTGGACATTCGACGGTGTGTACGGAGACTTAGACGATCAAATCTGGGGAAACGATTTACACCGTTTGTAATATATTTAGTAGATACCGTAATATTCGTCATAATATCAAAGCTCACATTGCATATAATCAAGATGTCGAGATCGTTAGGCCATCTTGAGCTGAGGAACGAGTGTCATCTTCACCCCAATAGGTCAGAATATGCATCTTTGATGCGTGGGATGCCTTGCACACCGTAAAGAGCTTCTATTGATCTTGTCAGTAGTCTGTTATCAGATGACCACTTCATCTAACCACACCGGGCCGTAGTGGATCGGGATGAAGTAGGTTGATATGATCCCCCTCCGTTCAATGGACAATTTGCGTTGTATAGATCCATCGCAACAACATCTCACCGTTGATCAAGGGCTCTCATGCGAGTACTGTATGTACGACAATATCACTAAAAGTCTTCTCTCTGTTCCATCAGCTGTATCCTCCTGTGAAGCGATAGTGGCCAAGAGTGTGAAAATAGTTCCAAGTGGATATCTCGAGCTTTTTGCCCTGCCAAGACAGCGCTAAACTCCTGCGGCCCGGAAACAGAAAGCTAACTTGATACAAGCTTAAATTATCTTTTCAAATAACGGTATTACTGTGGTTATCTGAGCCGATATTCCTAAAATCAGCGCCTACCTGTAGAAGGAAGAACGTCAGAACGAATATCTCGTTTTGCTCTTATAGGTAGAATCGGGTAAAGCGCTAATTTCCTGTGGCTTGAACTAACAAAAAGAATATCGTTTCATCAATAATGTGTCACAGGTACGATCCTATCTCAAAGACCAGAACAAGGTGCAAACTCTGTGACATGAGCGAGGCCGCGGTGATCCCCTTGCTGAGCGGCTTGAGTGAGGAAAGACCTTGCCCCACTTGATGCCGGGGGTATAGTCGGGCAATCCTCCTAGAGTCTTTCTACCTTTCCCTCTTCGATTGGATGCTCCTTCACCATTGTTAAGATGTGGGCGGTGGCGGCCCGGATGGGTCCCCCACACCATCTGCGGGGCGAAGATAAACCGTCAACGGATCAAGATCAATATAATCTACCAGCTTGTCGAGGTATCACCAATCTTATTGTTCAAGGAACAAGCCAAATATACGTATATATACATGTGTTATTTTCTCTCGTGACCCTTCGAAATACCTGTCACTGCTCGTCAAATTGGAAGAAAGGGTTTACTGCCAGGATGACAACTAGACTTGAAGATGATAAACCAGTCATCGATCATGTTGACGACGTGAATGCCTCAAACCAAATATCAGAATTAGAGAATGGTCGAAAGAAGAAAACTGCAAATAGACAATTAGACGAAGCTCAAGAGATTCTGGCTAGAGCAGGTCATGTAGAATATACAGATGAAGACAATAAGAGGGTATTGAGAAAAATCGATATTTTCGTTTGTATTCCTATGTGTATTGTGAGTGTCCAAATCCATGTACTTTGTGCCTCGGTGGTCATTGATAGCTGATTGTGGAGCCATTGATGCCTCGATCAGGTGTACTGCATTCAACAATTGGATAAAGGTGCTGTTGCTCAAGGTGCCGTATTCGATTTGAGAGAATCTACGGGACTGAAAGGTTCTCAATACAGTTGGTAAGCTTGACTGAAAGGGTTCTATTCCTTTATGAAAGCAGACGTTGACAGTGGGATACTTGGATAGGCTTAATTCGGTCGTGTGAGTTTTGTCACTGAGACTGGACACTTGAACAGACCTTTGCTAATTCACTCGCTCATCAGCTACATCTCTCAACTAATCTGCCAACCTCTGTCATCATATGCTCTCGTTGTTTTCCCGGGTAAGTATCCCCGTTGACAGGAACCTAGTTATTCTAACGTCGATCGCTGATTCCATCCTTTTTCACAGTCAAATACTGGGTTATGTTCAATTTCATCGCTTGGTCGGTCGTCACCATTTGCAGTGCCGCAGCGACCAACTTTACTGGTCTATTGATCGCTCGACTGCTACTGGGTGCCTTTGAAGCTACCATCCTACCTTCTTTTGTTTTCATTAGTGAGTATATTGAGCCGTCGATTCCCTCGTGTCACTCCAAGCACTACTCAACTGACAGCTATACTGTTCAGCTCAAATGTGGTGGACTCGAAGAGAACAATCTTACCGAACAGTCGCATATCAAATTGCCAATTCACTTGCATCGTTATTCGGTCCATTATTAGCATTTGGTGTTGGACATGTTCACACTGGAATTAAACCGTATCAAGGTATTTTCATCTGTATGGGCGGTTTATCGTTAGCTTTAGTCCCTCTTGTAAGTCATCTTCCAATTAATACACGTTGTTTCTGTCACCTCATTATTGATATAAGAATTTCAAAAGGTATGGTATCTTCTGCCTAATTCACCTACTACGGCTAAATTCTTGAGGAACGGCGATGATCGACTGATCGCTTTGGAGAGATTGAAAGAGAATCAAACTGGAACCAAGTCATCCACTTGGAAATGGAATCAAGTTTGGGAAACATACAGGGATCCAAAAACGTATATGTGGGCAGCCATGTATATTTGTACTTCTACGCCATCTGGTGGTATTGGGTCTTTCTCAGGTTTGATCTTGAAAGGTTTCAAATTCGATTCTTTCCAGGTAAGCGGGAGTTTCTTGTACTGCCATCAGTAATAATGATGACCAGAATATGTATGCTAATGTCAACAACTCATTTATCAGACCACCTTAATGCACATGCCAACAGGAGTGATAGGAATACTCACTCTCTTCATCGGTATTTGGGCTACCAATAAATGGAAGACTAGATGGCTCGTAATCCTGATTATCACTCTCGCTCCAATTGCCGGTGCGGCTGCAATCTGCAATCTTCCAAGAACTAATATTCCTGGATTGATGACTTCTTTCTATATCGCTTATATCCTGGCTGGGATCCGTGAGTACACTATTCATTTTCTCCTAAAAGTCTAAGGCCATGGCTATTCCAAGACGTCGAAGCTGATTGTAATGATGAATATCACGTAGAGCCATTGTTATACTCGTGGGCAAATTTAAACGCTGCTGGAACTACTAAACGAGTGGTAACATTTTCGACAATGTTCGTTTTTCAATGTGCAGGTAATATCATTGGTCCTCAAGTATACTTTGAACGTGAAGCACCCTACTACTATACCGGTTTATACGTGGATATAGGCTGTTGGTCAGTTCTCATATTATTGATTATAGCCATGAGGTTTTATTTGGCCCATTTGAACCGAAAACAAGCTGTCAAACGTGCTTCTTTGGGAATGCCATCAGAATTAGAAGATATGTCAATCATGACTACTGAAGAAGCCAAAGCATATAAAATCAAATTGACAGAACATATGAAAGCCCACGGATTGGATGAAGCGAAATTGTACGAGAATGCCTTTGACGACATGACTGATTTCGAGTAAGTCGATATCCCTTTTACTCCTTCTTTGATCCGTGTGTCTTACTGGTGAGGAATAGTAATTCTGATGTTGGGTTTGATTTTTTAGAAACCCCGCGTTCATTTACGTCATCTAAGAGTTTCAGGTGTTTGATGCTTCCACCCCAGATGCGTTTCTGGGGGAAAATGGGATTATGTGAGGATAAGATGTATGTTCAACGGGTTAGTAAAATTATATGTAATGACAGTCCCGTGAAGATCCTTGCGGAAAATCTCCATGCCGGACTGTGGAATGTGTGATGCATGTATGATGCGTGATCGGTTTCTGTGGGCTGAATGCTTTTGACTGCGAATGCGTGTTGTGAGGCAAAGACAAAAGATAAGATAAGTTGTTTCGTGAGAATGTCCAATGGATCCGCAGTTCTCAAGGTCATGTCTTCCAATGGTATCTTTGCTCTCCTCTCATTGCTGCAATTCGCCACAACCAACTCGTTAGACCAGGAAACGGACTACGACTGATTCTTGATTGATGAGCACGTTATCGCTTCGGAGCGGTAGTATAAGAGCTGATCACCCCGGAAATCATAAGACATCCGCAAGCAGTGATTTTGTGGGATGAATGCCGTAAACTGGGATATTTTAGTTTCGATCATCCCGATAAAGTAATCTGTAGTTTTGTTGCTTGAAAACTATGGAAAACCAAACGCCACCAACCGGGTTCTTTTTCCATGGCATGACGTAGCTTATGGTGATGTTGTCATTTCACGATCTCAAAATAACGAGAGTATGGTTTGAACATTGGGAGATACGAAATCACATGGGTAGCACAAGGAAATCATGTTTGGAAAATATCATTCACCTACTGCTACTACTACTACTACTACTACTACTACTGGGACATGCATCTCATGAAAGAAACACCTGTGACGGTATCTCATTTGTGGGATATGACGAATCAAGATGTCAACATACGGCTTCAGTTTGTAAAAAACACCGATCATCAGCTATCTGTCGATTTGGTAAGTAACTCATGCTTCCCGCGTTCTGAAATCATACCGTAAAAACGCCTTTCCTTCTTCCCGGATATTACCTGATAAAACGATTTGCATGTGTTCCTCTTCTCTCGTCTTTTCCCTTCCGGCCCTGTATAGGATAAAACCGCTTCAGAAAATAGATTGATTAGATTAATTTAACTTGGATGATTGATAAAGAAACACCGTTTGAACCAGTATTTTGGCTCCATTTGTTACCCCAAATAGATATTTACATGTACAAACGATAACGTATTTTTTGGCTTGGTGGGGCACCTGAATCTCAATGTTTTACGGGACAGTTATCGATCGGAACAAAGTTGTCCATTCATCGTCGTTGTTATAAGGGGAGATTTGGTTAACCTATTCATACTCGTTCTCCTCTCTCCCCCAGACGTAATCAGTTAATTTTAGAAAAGAGGAAGGGGATTTGATAATATGTCACCGGATCATCCGGTACCAATTCCTTAAGAAACACTTTAATTCCAACTAACCATTTCTAGAGATTTGACAATCCCTTAATCGGTGAATGCTTAATTCCCTCATCAAGTTCTTTGTATTTCTTGAGAATATGTCATATGTTTTAACACTTATTTTCGGGGGTTAGAAGCTAATGTGAGTGAGATAATCGTACGACTTGACTTTTCCTGCTTCATTTAATTTAGAGTAACTAAATGACAATGAAAAGTCAGATCGTACGATTCAAAGTACGTAGGTGGCGGATACAAGGGGAAAGGGTATCCCAAGGAGGAAAGAATGTAAAGCTACATGGTGATGAGTAACCATTTCGGGGTTACATACCGAGTTGTAACATTGGCCGACTTCCCCAGATCAACACATATATAAGGACATCTATCAATCCTCTTCTCGATCTTTCCCTCCTCACCAACATTAATCTCATCTCTACAGTTTAACCACTTCAACTTCTTTAGATTCCTTTTAACCAACCCAATCAATCAACTTTATTCACAATGAAGACTGCCGCCATTGCCGCCCTCGCCACCATCGGTGCCGTCACCGCTATGCCATCATCATACGCTTCTTTCAAGAAGGCTCTCACCCGACGAGCTGATGGTCCCACCGACACTCAAGTCTTGCAATACGCTTTGACTTTGGAGAACCTCGAGAAGACCCTTTAGTGAGTACCACTTTCAATCCAGCAAGTCTTCCACTTTATACTGATTCATTCCTTTCCTTCTTTTCTTCAGCGCCGATGCCTTATCTCAATTTGATGATGCCGCTTTCGAAGCTGCCGGTTACCCAAGTTGGGTCAGAGGTCGATACGAACAAATCGCTGGACACGAATCAGACCATGTATCTTTACTCTCTGGAGCTTTAGGTAACGCTTCCGTTGCTGCCTGTGAATACAAGTTGTGAGTCTAATTCTCTCTTGAACAATAATCCAGAGAATACTCAGCTAACCTTTCGTTCTTCCAGCCCTTACACCGATGTCAAATCTTTCGTCGGCCTCGCTACCGTAATCGAGAATGTCGGTGTTTCCGCATACGCCGGTGCCGCTCAATATATCACCGACAAGACCTACTTGACCGTTGCTGCTGTCATCTTGTCCACCGAAGCCCGACACCAAGCTTGGGAGTCTTCCGCTGTTGGTCACACCAACCCATGGGGATCAGCTTATGACACCCCTCTCGGCCTCAACATGGTCTACACCCTTGCTTCAGCATTCATCACCTCATGTCCTGACTCCAACGCTGCCCTCCCCGTCAAGGCATACCCCACCCTTACCGTCGGTGAAGGTGCTCCCGGATCCACCGTACAATTCACCTTCGATGACTCACACTCCGCCACCAACTATGCCGTCTTCTACGAGGGTCTCGGTGCCACTGCTGTTGCCCTTGACGAGAACGACATGGCCACCATCCCCGAGGGTCTCCAAGGTTACTACTACGTCGTCATCTCCACCTCATCTGACCCCATGGGTGTATCAGACGACAACATCGTTGCCGGTCCTGCCATTGGCTCTTGCCCATTCGGCGCTGACGTCGCCAACCCTGCCTTCACCGGTATGTAAGAAGTTTTAGCATCATGAACATTGGTGTTATTAGAGGTGTTTTATCTTGAAATCGTAAGAAGTAAAGTAAAAGTAAATATGGACAATGCATATTGCAGTCAGTAGTAGTATTTTATAATCGATAGTTCAGAATGTATCAAATATTCTTATAGTCTGTTCCAAGCCTAATAAGTGTATAGGTCTGCGTTCAGCAGAGCAATATCCGCCTCTGGTTCTGTCGCCTCACTGAACCTCACCTCAGGGCAGTTTCATGTTATGCTCGAGCATCTATGAGCTAAATTGACTGACACTGACGTTTTCAGTCTTTGAGCCGCGCTGTGAAGGTCAAAGGTAAATGAAGATCATGCGATATGTAATGCATATTTTTTGATCTCTATCATCTACGACCGCTGTCTAGTATTCCTGTTTAACCGTCGTAAGCTGTAAATTCAATCTCAACATCTGTACCGCCGGCGGGAAGTTCAGCTACTCCTATACATGTTCGAGATGGTTTAGGTTCGGGCATCATTTCCTTCCAGATCTAAATCATGTAAAATCACAGTCGTAAGCGGACTAGCAAGTTCGCATTGCAAAGGGATTTCCAGCTCACCTCGTTGACTGCATTGAAATCTCGAGAAAGGTTAGAAAGGTAAATGTTTGCCTTGACGACGTTTTTGAGAGTCATACCTGATCCTTGGAGGATGGCATCAAGGTTCTATAGAGTGGTTCTATCAGCTAGTTCAAAACTATCGAAGTAACAGAAAGCTGATTTACTTGGATAACTTGTCGAGTCCTGTCTTGAACCTTTTTGTACACACTGCCATCAGCTCCCTTCCGAGCCCACATACAAGTCATGCAAAGCGGGAACTTACAGTGCCTTCAACCATCTGACCTTCTTTGGTCATACCTACTGATCCAGAAGTGTAGACATAGTTTCCAGCTCGAACAGCTTGGGAATACTGTTTCTGAGTTAGTCTCGTCGGAGTACAATGATACCATCAACGATACTGGAGACTCACGATTCCAGGAAGAGGAGCAGGTGCGTCCTTGGTGAGAGTGTGTTCAGCTGGCATTTCTCCTAGTATATATAATTTGCCTTGACAGTAGATGGAGAACAATGGTAAATAAAGGGAAACGAAAGAAAGAGAAAACAAGAAATTCAAAAAAAGAAGACATATATAGGTCTTTCGATAGACCGGTACTATCCGATCAAGAGTGGGGAAAGGGAAAAGTGGGGGATTTGCATTAGGCGCATCTGGGCAAGGGATCACAAAAGCCAGGCGTGCGCGCAGCCTGGCCTTTCGCCTATTTATACAATATATGTATAAACTTAACGCCGCTGTTTCCCGGTCAAAATTCTTGGAAATTAGAGGTTCTTTCTCCTTTCTTCTGTACACTTCGTCCTTCTTCTTTCTCTATTGCTTTCAAGCACTTTAACTGTATTTCTTCGATGATATCGACGCACTGTATGTAGGGTTCACAGAGGTGAGTGATCGTTGGCCTGTCAAGCTTTTCATGGTGTCTTCCAGTGTTTTCCATACTCCGGACGAAACTTGCTCGACATTTGCACGTCAGTACGACGTTTTCTCCATATATATCTCTTTCTCTTAGGAGGAAGGGATAGGAGATCTCGAAAGCGTACAACTCGCACAATCTGATCTGTTCCTCTCTACCTTCTATCAACCGTGCAAACTGATGAGAGGAGTATGCTGATATCTGAAATCTCATCAGTCACGCTTCATTTATAGATCCATGCATTCCGTTTCTCAAATACCCTCGCGATCTCTCATTCAATCCCTTTGATACCTACGAGTTGTATATTGTATTCAGATCCACGCTTTCAGTCCCTCATCTGGATAAGGTTAACCTTTTGTTAACTCATATCCAAGGTGAGGTTTTTTCTTGTAAATTAACTTTTACATTGAAAAAAGCGAAGAAAAAAAGATTATTCAAGACTGGGCATGTCCTCGTTCGTTTACGCTTCCACTGAAATGTGGGACTAATCAGTCTTGTCGACATATTCCCTCACTCTGTCCGTTGTTTGTACAAATTGACTACCATGCATTTGATTATCATATATGACTGTCCTTCCAATCGAAAGAGAAATAGCATGAAAACATCTTGTTACATGTTTCTCCAAGATCACAAAACCTTTGTATTGGGAATTCAGCGAAGTGGAGGAAGTCAGGCACATTCCGTCAAAGATGATTATTATTGTCAAAAGATTTCAGTCATTCCTTCCTGTATTTTGGCATATACATGGAAGACATTGACGATGCTGAAAGACATTATAGAGAGACCATCACAAGCTCCTACTGCTCCTACTGCACCGCAGCCACGAGCTCCCGGGGGTACAGGGTTTCCAGTAGCTGTTCATCGTTCTCAACGTCCTTCAGCATTCGCAAAGGCAAGACAACAGCAAGCTGCACGTCAAGCCGGTCAGAAAGTCGTAGGAGAGGGAAAGGCAGTAGACGCTGTACCAGCTCTTCAAATTTCTTCCCCCGTGTCCGAAGATGTCAAGCACGTCAAGTTATCAGAGGTAGACGAGGTTAGGAAGAGTGTAGAAGCTGAAAATATACGTCGGGTAGAAGGAATGTCTCAAACGGAAAGAGAAGACGAGGTCGAGGAACTCAAAGAGATTTTTGGAGGAGGAATAGTAGATCTCATGCGTAAACGAAAAGAAGCCAGAGAAACGAAACAACCTCTTCTTAAGGACAGAATGGAACCCAGTTTGGGAAATACTGCTAGTGAACTTTCGGCCTTCGCAGAAAGTGGACCATCATCAAAACCTTTTGATATGCCCGATACTCGAAAGATGCTCGACGAAGTATCCGAAGAGAACACGAGAAGGGTGCAAGATATGAGCAGTCTTGAGAGAGAGCAAGAATTCGAAGATCTGCAGGAAAGATTTGGAGGCAAGCTAATGGATGCCTTGAGAAAAAGGGCTGAGCTTAAAGGTGGAAAAGGCAAGGATAAAGACATCGAACAAGAAAGTAACAAAGAAGTGTCATCCCAAAGTACCCAGAGTGAGTGTCTAACCCTTCTCTCCACAAAGGGTCTGACTTTTATCGTTTGCTGACTGGATCCTCCAGTATCATCACATCTCATTGAACCCGCTCGTTCTCAATCTGATGATCCGACGTTATCAGAATTGAAGACATATTTCCCTTCCGTCTCTTCCGAATCATCTAAACTAGCATGGGTTCAACCTATCCCTTCTACAACTGCATCATCTACATCACCAAGATTCGACCTTTCGGGCAACCTCCTTTCCGTTGCTCAACAAGCAGATCTACCTTCTCATTTAGGATTACATCATCATGGATCATCACCTGATTTAGCGGGATACACCATTCAAGAGATTCTGTATCTTTGCAGATCTATTGTTCCAAGTCAGCGCATAACGATGATGGGAGTTCTCACTAACATCTTATCTAAACTGAGACAAGGAAATTTCGCGGAAGACATCAAGGAGGAATGTATGAGGAACGAGGTTTCGAAAAGAGCTGTTGAGTTAGGGACAGAGATTGTAGCTGGATTATCAAGAGGTATAGGAATTATACAAGCTGGTGTTGAACTCCTGTTTGAAGCTTTGGGTGGTCATACATGGACTTGGCTCGATGGCAAAGCGAATGAGCCGATTAGATTCACATTGGACGATGAGAATACAGGTGTGTCAGGTATACCGTTCGAAGATGTTCTCCCTCGATTACAAGAATTACTATCCGTCGAAGACGGTTTATCACCTCAAACAATCCAGCAACTCATCTTAATCCTTAGAAGAGCTACTCTCATTTCCCCTGATACGTGCGAAACGATATGTCCCTTGTTTCCAGCCGTATTGAGGGGTCATGTAACCTCGCGTTCTTGGCCACCCAATTCCCCCAATGGTCACTATCCTTCAATAGATGCCTTGAAGCTCTTGAAGGAAATAACAACATCCTCGAGAGCTTGTGCGGAAGATTTACTCGGTCAAGGTATATACGAAACGACTTTGAGATTCGTTGTGACCGCTACATGGGATTCGAAAGATATCAATCCGGATATCGAACATCACGGTCAATCATTAGCTTTAGAGGTACTAGAGATATATTCAGTTTTAGGACGGTATGGATTATCATCAAATGTAGTCACGTCTTCTTCTGAGGTATGGCGTCTCTTCAGCCAATGGATCCGACGATTGTCCAGCCCGACTCCGATAGAAAGAGGCGTTATCAAAGCATATTTCAAGTTATTGGAAGTATGGGTGACATGTTCTATCGATCCTCATCGTACGACGCCAGAACATGATCTAACATGGGCACAAGTAAGTGCCATGAAATGGGAAGATGAAGCTATCACCATGATAGACAAGATAAGCGGAAGGGAGGCCAACGAGGAGTTGATAGCCTTGACGGTGGCAATGCTTGGTGCCTGGACGAAAGGTATTACAATCAATGGCGTCAGAGGCGGAGAAGAGGAAAAGACTGATTTGCTTGGTGCACTCAAGAAGACAAGTCTTGTCGACAAGACGAAGAGTGTGTTGGCATCGCAATCGGACCAGGTGAAGGAACAGCTACTTGCTGCTACAGTACAACTACATCGACTTCTTCAAGATCATGGGCAATTGCTATCAAGCGAAATCATTGAACAGCTCAAACAAAGATACTTGTCTCAAGGAACTACTTCACATAGTCGACATATCACATATTTGAGATACGACTTGGTGAATCTGAATACACCTTCACCCATCACGATCTCCTGGCTATCCAGTGCATTCTCACTGTTTGATTTATTCCAAATCGGAGATGAACCTTTAGCTCTCGATTTATTGGACAAAATACTCAAAGCCGAATTATCACCTTTAATTCCTGAATTAAGTGATATGTCGCATTCTGATGGATTACAGATCCTTCGTCCGTTATTACAGTATGCGATACTTCCAAATGTAGAATCGATAACAGCTCCATATCAACCTTGTCATTTATACCTCAAAGCAACTTCGACTTTAAGATCTTCGGCTTCTCCGCGAAATGATGAAAAGCCATCATCAGCCGGATTACCTTTGGAAAAAGACTGGATATTCTCTACTCTCACTGAATTGTTACGGTCAGGTACATCAGAAGCACTTCAACAAGTTCCACCAGATTGGCAAGCTTCAGAGACTCAACTAGTCCATTCAACATTACTCCTTGCCAAATTGAAATACCTTGAGCCGATCGAGAGCTTAGACAGAGCAAGATTGATTTTCAATTTAATGAAAATACACATGTTGGAACATGGTCAAACGGGTTCAAACATCCAGGATGAAGCAGAGGTTTTCAGAGATCCATTCGTTTCTCAGCTCATGTCTGATACTATATCTAAACTTACCAATCCTTCGTCAATACAATGTCAATCTCAATCTCGACTTTCATCAGATAGTCAAGTAAAGCACGAAGAAATAGATCATATTGCAGCTTTGGAGAAGGTCTCATTGAATTTCTTGGGATCAGGAGTTCCATTTTATCAATTTTATATTGATTTCGTTGCGCTTTACGAATCGATATCATTTTCAGATACCTTGTTTACTCAATTACTGTTATCACCTTTAACAATGGATTATCCTCCTGATTACAGGAGATTAATCTGGAATGATCATTCAACCAGTTTAAAAGGAATGCGAATCGACACGTCCCAAATACCTCTGATCACTGCTCAAGGCATTAGAGCATATTTCGATCCTCCAGAACAAGATCAAGAAATTCTAACTTGTTACGCTAGAGCTTTAACGAATCAATGGATTATCAAAAAAAGAAATGAATTTTTGTACAATGTAGCCATACATCATTTAAGTGAATTGTTCTGGAATACAGATCAAGTTTCAAGAGATTCAATGAGAGTTGGACTGATGATTATGATCCTGTCCAAAGGGGACGATACGTTGATTGGAAGTATATTAAGATGCAACTTGGAAATACTAGCAGAGGGAATTAGTGATGAAGAGAAATCGAGAAGGAAGGAGTTAGTGGTGAAACTGACTGGAGAGAGAGGAAGGAAAAGAGTTGAGGATCTATAAATTGGAAAAGATGCTACTTTGGGATGAGTCGGGATATTTTCTTTCCTTCCGCACGTCCAATCCCTCGGTCAAGGGCGTTAAGTGCGTCGAATGCGTCGAATGGGAGCATGATAACGATCAATGATGTAATGAAATGCATAGAACGTACATACAGACCCCTAGTTTGCAAGTTCACCTCAAGGGTAAAGAACCATCTCTACCTCGGACAGGATGGTATGGGCTCAAATCTGATAAAGATTGTCTGTATATAGGGATCGCAAAAGATCTACTTCTGAATATGAGCAGAAAGTATCCCGGTCAAAAACTACTCCATGGAAGTCCTGACTATGCTGTCAGAACAGAGAAGATGATTATCTTCCACCATTGATGGATATTTTCGGTTTACCGCGTAAGTCTCATGAAGGCAGATATCGTAATTTGATTCCTCTTGTTCCGATGTCTATTTTTTCATTGTCAGCTATACCGTTTCCCGTACTTGAGCTTTCATTTATTAGACTTACCATCAACTTCGGCTCGCTCAAGTCTTCTTTCATTTTGTAGTACCAATCGTTTCAATTGTTCTTGTTCAGCCTTTGATTGAGCTTGATAAGTTCTTGAATTCATTGCTATCGTAGAATCGATAGGAATGTCCAGTGAACGGATCTACCATGATGGCATCAAGCTGATTAACACTTGTGCCGTTCATGTAATCGAGAGCGTGCTGAGTTTCAAACTCACCTGTTGTCTGTTCCCCTTCTTACTTAATAAAGTAAAGTGCATTTTCCCTTCTTGACCTTGAGGATCATCTTGCCTTTTTCTTATCAACGGAACAGCCGTATCAAATACTGGCGGGGCAGCTTTCCTTTGATCTCTTCGCGCATCAGTGGTATCAGCTAATAGTTTGGCGAATTCACGGTCGAAATCAGACTGAGCTTCATCATCGATTTCGGAATGTTTCTCTTGTTCTGAAGATCGAATAAGAACCACATCCTCATCTTCTTCATCGTCATCTTGCCCTTCAACTCCCTCTCCTGGTATAGGTAGCGTCTAGGTGAACACAATCAGCGTTCACACCGTTAGTTGAAACAGGAGAAGACTGAACAAACCTCTGCTTCATTCGATTCAACCATATCTTCTGGAAGGGCTCGATCACCTTCTTCACTTCCATCTTCGGAACCGCTGTCGTTATCTGAAAAGTCATACATGTTAAGCGTCACCACTGAGGGCGGTGCAAGAAACGCTCACCTTCGCCTGTGCCCAGTGCAAGCAATTCATCAACCTTCGCGGCAGCTTCTTGGAACGTTTTCAGATGCGGCATTTTCGGTCGAAGAGCCTAGTGAGCCAATTAACAAGGTGCGTTGACGAAGAAGACGAGCGTGTAACTTACATCCAAAGTATCGGTAAGCATGAATTCGACGTCCATCGGAAGCTCCGCTTTACAAGAGATGTAAAGCTATAAACACACATCAGTACACAAATACCGACTCAGTCGGACAGTTACGGGAGCATGAATCTGTTCAGCATCGCACTTACCTGGAGCATGACCAGGTATTGGTCCAATTTCCTAGCTTGAGAACCTTTATCGAAACATGCACCACATGTATCAAGTAATGTACATGCCAATCTCACACGGAAGAAGTCGTCTACTGCATCTATAGGAGATTCTCTGCCTGGTACCGGGAAAGATTCGGCTAGAACCGTTTCCTGCAATCAGCGATCTTCTCGCCGTAACTGTGCTAGGGCAATGAAGACAGAAGGCAGATGTTCTGCCTGGTGTTGTCAGACACTCACCATGACCAAAAGAGAGGAAGCTCCATAGGGTTTCGAAGATGACTCCTGCTCCTACAACCCTGTACATATACAATTCTCCCAAATATCTGACCGTTGCTATCCTTCTTTGGTTATACTTGAATATGTTTTCTTCCATGCCTATTCTGATATCTTCCATCACCTGATCCACTACTGTAATAGAGAATTCGGGATGATATCTTTGCAAGTCGTACACCAACGCGGCGAGATAAGGTATATTGCCAAATTTGATGTCATTTGGAGATGTGAATGAGAGAAGGATGAACTCGTACGTCTATGCAGTTCGTCTGTCAGCTACGACTTGCTGGATACCAAAAGGTAATCAAAAACATGTAGCGTACCTCGGCATCTTCCCAGTGAAGTTTTCTCATCAACTTCAAGACTTTGTCCAGAGTCCTTTTCATCAAGACATCGTGTAAAAGATGTTGTATAAAACTCTGAGTGGGAGACAACGTGATAACTTCTCGAGCAACTCTTTCAGGAGGATTACACTACCAAAATATGAGCTTGTCGCCTTGACGATCACCAGCAAACGGCACTTCATTGTTGTCGGACTCACCATGTAGAAAGCATTCTCCAACATCACTTGATGCCTTTGATCGAGATGGGAAGTACCTTGTTTCCTCCTCAATATTTCGACCTATACCGTCTTATGTGTCAGCATTCACAATAAAGTGAACGATTCTCTTCCTTGAACTCACCATCTTTTTGGCGGTCTCCTTCGTTCCCTGGAACCTTAGAAGGAATCGTCCACAAGTCTCTAACAGATTTGATATGTTTTCAATATTGAATTTGAAGTCATCGAGGAAAACCTTGAGGGTATGAAGGATAGTATATGGTTTGGCTACCTTGAATTTTGCTAATTCACCGTAGAATCGGACATTCTATACCAAGTACAAGATAGCGTCAGGTACGCTTGCTCGACCGAATCTTTCGGCTGGACTCACTTTGAGCCGGACTGAATCCAGTTCTCTAACGAGCTTCTTTCGCTGCAAATATCTCAACTCTTCATCGAGCTATCGAGCGCATTTTGATCAGCGAGAGAACATATATTACACGATGAAGAAAGGTCTCTCACTCACAATATCTAACACACCAGCTCCTATATCAGGCATATACTTTTCCAAAGTAGCTATGAATCTAGCGTAATGAGGGAGTAAATCTGTTCTTTGTTTAGGTACTTCCCCGATGAACTATACAGCTGTCATGTCAGCCGTTAATCTAGAGGCGACTCATAACATTCAGCTAACCTTGATCAATCGCTTTCTGGCAGCTTTTGAATTCAGGAAAGCAAACTCTACTGCTAATTTGTCTACCACCTCTCTGTTGTTTGCTTCCGGTAAAGCAGCGAAAAGAGCTGTCAACCTAGCTGCAGGACCAGATGATAGTCCATCTTCTTCAGTTACGATTGTATCCTGCGCTGCGGGTTCTTCATCCTCTACGTGTTGTTCAGGGGCTATCCGTTCATCAGCAGTGGAAGCAGAACCTGTCCTTGACATATCTTGAGCTTCCAAAGTGGATTTGTTCTCTGTTGTATCAGGTTGTAATTCCATTTGTTCGAGTTGTCGTTGCAAATCCTCCTCTTCAGCTTTCTGTTCAGCCAATTTCTTCTCTATGTCTTCTTCGACTGCAACTTCATTTCCATTCATATCTTCAGCTTTAGCCCCTCGCTTTTCTTTTATACCTAATAATCCAGACGGTACCACTTCTTTCAGATCCACTAGATCTTCATAGAATCTCCTTTCTTCCTCATCATCCCATATTCCACCTGCTATAGGTCCGTCTTCTCTCACTGTAAAGGAACTCGCACTTTCGATAATCTGCAGTCCTGATTTCGACAGGGTAGCAGCGGTAGGCAAGGTGGGCATAGCGAGACTCAACAGGTCTGCCAGTGTTTGTACACCAGTGGTGAGACGTTCAACCGCCTTGATCATCTTCTCATATGCTTGTTGACGATCTTCAAAGATTTCTCCTGACTTGATATATGCCTCATGATTCCGTTTGTCTTGTTCGAGCAATTTCTAAGAATAGTATAAGCTGCCTTTCTAAAAGGTGAAGCCAGCTTTTGCGGAAGGAAAGCTTACGATTTGGCCTTTGACCAGAGTTTTGCTAGCTGAATTGAAATAACTATCGAACAAATCTCTCATTTTCTTCTGAACCTCTGGCAAAATAAGCTCATCAACGCTTTCATCTGACTGATTTCCGTTGACCTGGCCATTTTTAGCTGAAGATGGATTGGGACCGAGATATGCTCTAGCAAAGTATTTAAGGAAAGTTGATATGAGCGGTAGGTTTGTGTACTGCGTGTCACCGGTCATCTACAAGAGATTGGGTATTTAGGTTAGCCTCGACCACCATTTGGAGAGGACCATCAAATGAGACTTCACTCACAAGAGCTTTCAACACTTTCCCAACTTCCGAAGCGCCTTTGATAGCGCCTTCAGGCCAAGCGCCAACCATAGCTAATTCAGCTATTATCCTCAATACAGGTCTTTGCCTGCTTAACCTTTCCTTGTCCTCCTTGTCTTTATCTTTCTCTCCATCTTTACTTGCTGGAATGACACTCGTCCCTGTCGAAGTGAGAATTGCAATAAGAGGTTGTAGTAGTAGAGGAAAGAAGTCCGGTGTTAAGCGAGTGTGGAGGTGTACAATGATCTGGGACCATATATCGTCAGCTCAAGAGCATATATAAGGAGTCGGACGCCATGACCTAAAACGAAGACCTACATCGACTGCGATCTCTGCATCACCTTTCTTTGTCGATCCTTCTACCACAGCAGCAACGATCTCCTCAAGATATTTCGTCAATGTCAAACTATCGATCTCCTTTATGAACGTTTCTGGTGGTCCTACTAATAAACACGTTTTGAGTTTATTGAGAAGAGTAGTGTGCTTCTTCAGCGAGGAGTCAAGTGATCCTGGTGGCCCTATGATGGTACAAACAACGTCAAATCTCATCCCTGTGGGTCTGCCAGAGCAAGATGGCCAAGGTCGTTGTCATTCATGAAGTCAGTCCACTTACGTCTGGCTTCTTCTAACCAATACGTCTCTGCGGTCGCCAAAAGCTTCTTCCTCCTAGGAAGCTTCGCGACATACTCAGAGGTCGATGACATGCCTCTTCTAGCAGTCCAAGTGTCTTTCTACTGACTACTGAAACGCTGATGCCAAGGAAGATGTTTGCTTAGTGCAGATATACGAAAAGCAAGAGGGAATGAGGATTGTTTTTCACTCCGTTGTTACAGGTCCCATCGTTTTGCCACCGTGTGATTGATGTCACGTGACTAGCAAACTGCCAAAGCTTGACCACGTGGGTTGGCAGGTTGCTACTACCGCTTCTTCAATACGCGTTATATATACAGTATTCATCAAGTCAATTTTCATTCTCTCTGTCTCTCTCTCTCTCTCTCTCTCTCTCTCTCTCTCTCTCCACTTGTACAACTTCTTAAACTCAACCATAACAGCAGTCGTCATTGACGAGAGTGGACTTGGGTAGGCAGGAGTCGTCTCTAACGACTTGACATTCTCCACATATTGCCATATTACCAAGGCGAAAACAGCTTGTTTCGGCTTACCGAAAAATAGGCCTCGAAACGCAGTCTTTACATCCGCAGAAAATAATTGCAGGCTTTGCTTATCCTGCGTATCTTCGGGTCGACGGTCGAAGGAGATCATGTCGTCTTCAAGCATGATGCGATATGATACAAACTGTGAGCTGCCATTTTGATACGTCCACTCTCCATATCTGATGTAATCACGACCATCATCCTGACCTTTCCTTTTTGACTAATCCACGACATTTTCGATTCTCCGCAGACCCACTGTATGGAATGGCCTTCTCCAATTCATCTTCACATCCATTTCGAATAGCTTTGAGCACTTTATCACCTTCATCATCCAACAAGATCATTGTAGTGGATCAAAACAAAGATCAACATCAACATCAACATCAACACCATCATCATCATCATCATCACTATCATCATCAATCGAATTCCTATTCTTCTTCCTCGGGATCCGGATCTGGAACAAGTGGAAGTTCTGACTTTGAGTCATTAGCTTCGACATCATTAGGCTTCCCCGCCACAAAGATAGGATGGGAACCTAAAGAATCATTGTCGGGTGTGGGATATGAAGATAATGGAGGTAGAGGAGAATTAATAGCTACTTCAGGAGACGCATTGAGGATATTCGATATCACAAAAGATTGGAATAACGATATAGGAGGAACAACAGGAACAGGAGGTGGATATGTAGGGAAAAATGGTTGGAATAACGATAATGAAGCTAACTGGAGTATCAAAAGTAGAAGTATGTTATCGAATGTGAGTACGATTTCTCGTTTCTGCGTTTCCCTTTCTACGTCTAGTGTTACCGGATTAAAGAGAAAAAGAACATTCACTGATAGATGATGAACTTTTCGACAGAGCAAAACAACTCACGCGTCTTTACCGCCTGTAACGTCTTTCAGTTGGAATCCAATACAAACAAATTCAATCGTAACTTGCTCAATAGATACGACGGCCACTTTATGGGATATAAATACCTCTCAAGCACTGACGCAGCTTATTGCTCATGATAGAGCGGTGTATGATCTGTGAGTGAATTTCAGGTAGATCTGATATGGCTTGATCCTTCTCGCTTCCTTATCGTGTCTTAACTTGTGATTGGCTGAACCCTCACTTGTGATTATCTCACAAATGTCTTTGCTGACCGGTGTGCATTTTAGATCGTGGCTACCTGATTCTTCAGATATATTCGTCTCAGTGGGCGCGGATGGATCTCTACGGGCTTTTGATTTGAGACAACTGGAACATTCAACTATTCTTTATGAATCAAGTAAAGATACACCTTTGGCAAGAATAGCGTTCAGCAAGAAACAACAGTAAGTGATATCTCAAGCCCAGTGAGATGACGATCAAAATTGCTAAAGCGATTTCTGGATTTATAGACATATGATGGCATGTTTCGGTTTGGATGACTCCAAGATCATGGTACTAGATATGAGAAGTCCAGGACAACCAGTCGCTGAGTTATTAGGACACCAAGCTCCTTTAGGAGCAATAGCTTGGGGAGCACCTGGAAGAGGTGAATCGACTGGAGGAGGATGGTTAGCAAGCTGTGGTGAGTATAAGCAGTTCTCTTATACACTGGAGAGTCATACCCGCTTACATAGGTGTACGTGAACAGGAGACGATTCTCAATTGTTGTTATACGATTTGACTTCACCTTTACCTGAATCAAGACCGACATCCACAAAACCAGTTTCTAGATCAAATTCATCGAACCCATACGCTCTATCACCGCCCATAACGCCTAATTCACAAGGCAGATCATCATCATCACAAGGCGATCCATTAGAGATTTTACCTGTCAGAGGTTGGACTTCAGATTCAGAAGTTAACAACCTCGCTTTCTCAGAGAAGGGTGATTATGTAGGATGCGTAAGTGGAGGAAGATTGAATGTTCTAAGTATGTAACGTGGACATGACGATCAATCGATCATGTTTTGGAGGAGAGAAGGCTCAGACAAAATGGATGATCAGTTCTTTACGAGGAGAGCACTAGGCATCGTGGCATCACCGCATGCTCCGTGCAAGGAAAGAAGGTAGATTGCTCGATCGTTTTCTCAGAAAAAATTCCCAATGAACAAGGAGTATTGAATACTCATTTTATACCATCATTCATATTTACCCTTTCCAATTTTCTGCTCAAAGATAATAACAAACATTTTTCTCGTTTCAAAATCAAGAAACCTGCTTTCGATTGCTCTTTATCAAATATGTGTGACGTTAAGAGTTGTACATGCATCATTTTCTCCATCTCATGAAATCATAGCCATCAGATACAACGTGTTCACATGAAATCCCGTTCGTCGCACAGAAAGATGCATTGTATAATCTAGTTGGAGATACAAATTGAGGGCCAGTAAACGAAAAGGCAGAGAGAAAATCACGCAACGATTAGAAATGTTGTAATTGTTGAAACGGGAAAAGATCTATCACGACGATACACATACAATTGAAAAGAAGAAGAAATCGCCCCCGAAAAAATCTATTGTTTCCTTTTACAAGACTACCCGTCTACCTAATTCACCTAATTGTCTGGCGTCTTCGCCACCACTCCAATCTTTCTTGATATCGTGTGAAGGACTATTACTCGCTCTTTGATTTGGATTTGCAGATGTTTGACTGACTATTCTAGGACTGATATGTCCAGGTGAAGGTAAAATATTTTCCTGTCTGTTTCCACCAGTGTTTCCATCTAAAGTAGTCCTAAGTGGGGGTAAAGTAAGTCCAGGAGCAGGATTGGATGGGTTTGATGCGTTGTGGTTTAAGAGGGTCGATGAAATTGACATCTTGGGTGATCTACCTGATGCAGAAGCTAAATCATTCGATGAAATAGGTGGTTGTAATCTGTTGCTTTGATTTGGTGAGGTATCTAATCGTGAAGAAGAAGAATTTGAAATTTGTCTTAGATGCCCC
The DNA here is from genome assembly GCF_035658355.1 of Kwoniella shivajii. Lineage (NCBI taxonomy): Eukaryota > Fungi > Basidiomycota > Tremellomycetes > Tremellales > Cryptococcaceae > Kwoniella > Kwoniella shivajii. The sequence continues at coordinate 1,448,968 of NC_085915.1, forward strand.
CCATTGTTATCACTAGGATATCTTCTGGGATCAGAATTACCATTATTATTATCGTTAATACTGGATCTGAATTTGGTTTCAGGCGATAATCTATCTCTATCACCTTGTTGGAAAGGTTTAGTCTCTTGATAAGATCTACCACCACTACTTGAAGGACGTGAATAAGCGAAAGGATAAGATTGAGAACTTGGTGAAGCTCTCGATTGAGAGGTATCACCATGATGAGATGATTGTCCACTTCCAATAGGTGTAGTTGGTATTCCTGATGAACCAGTTGAAGGCGGATATGACGTTACTCGGTTATGATTGGGATTCGAATTTGGATTTCTGGATACCATGGAGTAAGGATGAAAACGTTCTGTTCCAGGCACTGGGTTAGATGGGAACATATGAGGTGGTGCGGTCATTTGCCTACCAGGAAATCCGGGCCCCATCGAGGTATCATATTGATCTCTTCTAGTATTGACGAGTGGTGGTGGATGCTGATAAGGTGCTGAAGGACCTCGCAAGTTTCCTTGTTGCTGTTGTTGTTGGTGAGAAGATGGTGGAGGGAGAGAAGGTGACGATCTGCCTTCAAAAGCGGTCCCACTTCTTGGATAAGGAGGTGGGGGTGGTTGAAACGATCTTCCACCCCCGTAACCCTGAGGTGAAGGTGGTCGTTGAGCGGGATAGGCAGTAGGAGGTACTGCGACTGAATAAGGTGGGCCGTTTGGAGATGAGACTGCAGTTGCGGGAGCAGATTGTGAAGGTGGACCAAAAGTGGATGAAGACGACGAAGCAGGAAGACCAGAAGCTGAAGGTGGTCTTCTACCTGAATTACCATATTCTTGTTCACGTCGATGTTCCCATTCTGGCCATATTCCAGGTGTGACTCTCAAAGATGACAGGGCGGGCAATTGATGAGGTAAAGGTAACGGATTATGTACGTCTCCCTGTGGGTTATGTTTACTTGAATAAGCTACAACATGGAATTTCTTTAATTTCCCTGTGACAGGATGTGTCATTGTAGTCGAATACGTTTGCTTGATGAGACTCTCGGGTCGACGAGACGAAGATGATGATGATGATCCTGGTCCAGGATAATATCCGCTATGTTGACCGTATGGCGAATCTGACCTCGAAGGTGGCGGTGAAAGGGATTCCGAAGATCTACCCAAAAATTCAGATAATCAGTCAATCATCGAAAAGTTTCAACGATATACTACTTACTCTGTGTAAACTAAGAATCCACCGCCTCCAACTCTCGAAGCACCCCATCTTCTTCCATCGGTCCATCGGCGCATATTCGTTTCCTCTAAGTTCACAATTGTCGGATCACGTCAGCTTTATCCTTCCGCTCTAATCGATGATCGATAAGCTAACTCACCTTCTTCCCATACCCAGACTGTTCCAGGTCTAATCATCGCTCTTTCATGTCCTGTCAATCTTCTTGTTACTCTCGGTACTATGCCTAATCGTACAGCTTCCAAGATGTGGATACTATTTCAGGAGATCCAAGAGTCAGTCAGCTCATACTATCTATCGAGGACAGGAACAACTTACGCATCTACGGGAGACTTAAGAGCACAGATAGCAGCTGGTTGCTGCGTTGACGAGCCTTGATACATCTCCATGATTTATCCTCTTGGGATCGTGAGAGGTTTAGATGCAGTTGCTGAGTTGATGAGAAAGTATGAGACCCCTTGAAATGTCGTGGATATATTCTCCTTGTCGAGGATACTCCAATTACTCGTGTATTCGATGAAATCCTGTTCTCTTCGAGATTCGTCTTTTGAGTTTTGAGAATTAGACAACGACCGACGAAACCTCGATGGAATAGAGGTTATATAATGTTGAAGGGTAAACAAAAGTGTTTAACAAGTCTATTTCGAGACAACCTTGTTTTTCTTTTCCTGTCTAACTCTGTCTTTATGCTAGTTGAATACCGATTCAATAATGAAACTTTTCAGTGTCAAGCTTTGATTTGTTTTGTTTAAAGTGATTATGCACAAAGAATGATGGGTTGTACCTGATCTGACCTGAGTGAGATCTGGAATCTAGAGATCTGGAAATTGAACAGTTTGAATTGGAATATACCACTCTTTGTTGTCGTTATTGGCTGTGCTGACGAGAGACAGGTGTCGGCTGAACAGTGTTATAAGATTTTATATCTGTATGAAAGTGATAGATGTGTTCTGTTTGTGAATGGTCTGATGTGGCGAGAAGAGGGTTCGTGTCAAAGAGCTTAAAGATTGTATTTGAGACTGGGGAAAACTGAAAGATAATTTTTTGAAAGAAAAGAAAGGATTTTGAATTAGCCGAGATGTTATTAACTGTTATCTTGATCTGTTGTGATCGTTGTTGTATGTCGCTGTTGTGGCCGTCCTCGATGCGGTATCAAGCGACGTCTCCTAACAATGAAGCTTCAAACGAGTAATGGAGATGATAGTTGGCGACGACGGTGATGGAGAAGATTTATTCTCTCACAGTGGAAGGAAAAGGTAAAATTGTTGGTGGGCAAAGAAGGATGAAGCGGTTAAAGATGGGATGCTTCTTTATCAGGGATCTTTATTGTTTTAAGTCTGTTTTCGTTATTTTGACTTTTATTTATTTATTTATTTCTTCTTCTTCTTCTGTGGGCTCTATATATTTATAAAATATTTTAGACTTGATCTTGTCATTCATTTAGGTCGCGGATGATTTCCTTCCGTTCTTGACTAATGTTAAAGTATTTTGCTTCCTTTTTGGTTTGGGATCATAAGCCGGGAAAACAGGCTGAAAAGGGGCTCTAAATCGGACAGATTGGGGGATTGTTAGGAATGTTTTTGTTTTTATCGGTAGTACGAATGTTCAGGAATAGACGAGTGAGAAAAGCCGGGAGGAAGCGAGGGGAGACGACAAGATCCAAAAGTGTGTGTAGATCGATGCAAAGAAAACAAGTCAAGGAGAGTAGTTGTCCTCTGTATGTCTCTGAAAATAACGGAAATGACAAAACTGCGTATGTAACTTTATGTTTTGGGGAATGAACAAGGGTCAAGTAGATGGGTTGGGTAGTGTGTCGTTGTTTGGTAACATCACCTTTTTGGAAATAAAATAGGAGAGAGAGAGAGAGAGAGATCGGTGGTTCCCGTTTTTGATTCTGAATCTGTACATGTGTTCCAGGGACCAAGGAAAAACTTATAGCTTAAAAAATATGACAAAGAAAATGCTTTCACCGACAGTCAGTAAAAGGGTAACGGCCCAGAGAAAGACATCATCATCATCATCATCATCGAGTGAAAAACAACTAGCCAAGTCTCAAGGGGTATGAAGGGAACCAAATCTTCAATTGCCGATGACAGACGACGTCTTAATTGCGGTAACTGCTTTGACTCCATGATGTTCACGAATGTCCAATTCTTTCCTTGTCCGGGTTCCCGTCCGTTGGACAGGCCAGCGATCTGTTCGCTTAAACTAGTCAACGAAAAAGATCATGGATAAATTCAGTCTCGTGAGGCAGATCTTGGGAAAGGAGGGAGAGAAGCATGGATGAAAAAATGAATTGGCGACGCTTGGCTCTATTCTTCTGATTGCTTCCTTTGCTTCATTGCTGTCACTCAATTACAGGACCCGTATCAGATAGATGATGTTATTTCGTTATGCGAAGGTAGTTTAAGGAACCGAAAAAACTTTCAATTTAAGGGTGAAACTAACTGTAAAAGGCGAATCTCACCACATCCCCCTTCCCCCTTTCCGATTACGTTGCTCAGGCTCGATCAAGATCGTCATTGGTATAAACCCGTAAGTAACCGAGAAAAGAAAAGCCTTTCTCCCTCGTTCCTTCTCTTCCCCTCCAATAAATGAACAGGCCAAGCTTTTAAGTGTGGTGTTTTCGTATCGGAAAAGCCGGTTTACACGGATTTGCCAACCTATGCCCCATACTCCACCGAAAACCCAGGCTTTTTCTCACGTTTCGTTGGGGTTTCGAGGTTCAAGATCTCCCAAAGGCAAAGGCATGAGGTGGAACTCAGACGGATGTAAAAAATACTTTGCATCGGGGTTCAACGGATAAAATAGACAAATCAAAATAAGAGATCTCGAAAGCGGAGGAAATAATAAAACAAAAAGCAAAATTAGGAATAAAAATAAGCGTAACGTATCCCATCACATGCAAGTTTATTTTCATTTCTGGTCTGAAAGAATCGGGAGAGGACGTTAATGAACGGCTAAGGGTGTATGTAAGGAGAAAACCTTTTTTAGTGCATTTTTCCTAATTAAATCTTAATGTCTCACAATCCATTCGTCGGTGGATTGTCGGCGGAGAAGGCTTTGTTGAGCAAGTCTTTCAATTCTATATACATTCCATGACCTCTGTCGGAGAAGATGAATTGAGGGTTGATAGCATTCAAGTCGACGGGTGGGGGCCGGATCATAACATTATAACCCTAATTAATTTCCTTTCTTTTTCCCCGACTTCGGTGACCTTGGCTCGTTTCGTATTCACCGATTTCACATGAAGGAAAGTGACTGTCACGTCCGTAACGGAACCCTTCAAGGCGGTAGAGTATGAGAAGCATAATTCCATGAGGAATGCATCCTCAAAGTTCTCTCCGATTCCCCCGACGTTACCAAGCTTTTAAAGGGGAATGAGCCCCTCTTGTTCGGGATGTGCATTAGCCCACTTCGGGATGGCATTCAGCTAAACACAGTGAGTGGGCTAGCCCTAATTGTATCTACAGTTGCTTCTTTTCCATCGGGCCAGAATCCAAAAACAAGAGAAGATAAAACACCTCCACTCTTCAATCGGCAGATCTCATACCTTGGGAAATTTAAGCTTGTCAGAAGTTATCCATCTGTAACTGAATTTTTAAGTTTTTCCCTCGAGTTTGAGTTTTTTCCCCCATTTTACAGGAATAACTCACCGATCGGAGGTACAAGCCTAAATTTACCGTGCGATTGCATGAAGCCCAGAAAAGTAAATTTACGTGCCGCCTTTAGCCTAAAATATTGGACTATGTAACACGATGGCCACCATCTGCTTGACGAAGACGCTTGAATCGAGACCAAATGAAGGCTAAAGTCTGACAGTGATCATCTATGATGGATCTATGATCTATGATGGTCACTACGGGATCGCAATATTCCTCAGCAGGTCTGATAAAGCTACTCCGGCTCCCGCTTTAAAGCTGTAACGGGATCTTGTAGTGATCGCGACAAGCAAGACTATACGCCTGTGTTTACATGACATGTACTCGTAAGGTACTACTCGTCGTCACATGTACGACATGATTCTGGGTCCCTTTTCCGGGGAATGGGTCAATTCCCTAAACCTGATTTTCACAAACAGTCTTGGAACGTAATCATGCGTGCAACGGCCGTTTAAGCAGATAACGAGAAATACTCGGATGGGTAACTTTGTTCTAAGTTCAAATCTACATCCGAAATAACTATATTTAGCTTTGATTACTTGAGTGAGATCTAGAGCGCACGTTTCTGAGGGGGGTTTACGAATAACCTTTATTTTACTTTCTTTCCTCTTTTAGGCGACTACTACTGACTGCGAATGGGTGAAAGCTTACATAAGAGGATTAACCGTTGACTACCGTTTTGGTTTAAGCGATTATCCTGTCTGTTATGATTGAGCGTTTCATCTTTCAGCCTCTCAGCCTCTCTCTTCGTCCGATCATATCGGAAGGGGCGTCTGTTAGGGATACTACAACCTAGACCATCACGGTTACGAAGATGTAAGATCTGCGAGATCCGTATTTACCGGTATTATGCTTCCTTAGATCATCCTTTTCCGCAGACTAATCGCAGTACACATTCACATTCGCAGACACCGAAGATCTGTGACTAGGGACAACAACACCATGCTTGTCATAGACCGTAAGCGCAGGGCCTAAGTGTGGTAAACTGGGTCACTAGTGTGACTATGGTGAAGAGCGAAGAATACGATTGATCCCATTCGGAGAAGCTACTCCGTAATTCGGTCTCCTTGGGGGACAGTTATAGGCTCCTTGGAGATTACGATTCTTTCAAGAGAAGATACCGTGAGATGTGACGTATTGACATTGATCTCAGCGATCACAAAGGTAAATGGGGAAGCAGCAATCTCTTGATACAAGACCGTAGCATCAGTCTGAATCACCAATAACCCAGAATACGAGGCAAGTGCCATTGAGCTAGGGCAACCGGGAACATGTCATTTGATGCTTCTATCAAGTCGTCGGTGTCGTCGATGTCGCTGTATATCATCTGGCTGTGGACTGCTGGATAAACTTAGGCATTACGCTCTCCAGCATAATCCGCTCCCCATATCCACTTTAGTAGATGTCTAACGTGTTTGCGCGTATCTTTTCATTATTTCGACACACTCATGTCGCACCTCTGTGACCCGACCTTTCCGCCGCAGCCTTTAACCAGTGGAGTATCAACCGCTAGACCTGATATTGACGGACCGGTATAGCAGACCCTTCAAGAAATACTCAGTGTAGACAGTCACTTGAGTGATTATGATAAACTAGTCGATGATAAGAGGTTCTCTAGCACGAACATATGTCTCTGTCACGTTTGAGGTTGTGGACGATATTACTTAGAGCCTGTTATCGCGATCAAAGCTTCATAAGTGTATAATTCTTCAGTGTCCATGCTTTGAGATTGAGCCCCGAACCCAAATTTTGAGCCCTGCGTAGGACTTAGTGGGGTCGTATCACGCCACGAGAATTGCTGTCTTTTCATGGGACCTACTATAATGTAGCTGCCGAAATGCGTCAAGCCGTGAATTAATTCCCTGTTTCTACTATGCACTCAAAGTCGTAACTCTAAAGTCGGGTTGATACCAGATGATGGAGGCCCCGACATCCGAGCCTGAGCCCCCATGAGCTCACCAACTAAGCGACTTTATGAACTTTCCGCTACTTGCCGGGGTGTGACTAGTACCTTTCTATCGCACATGAACGAGGGGCTGTCTATACATTCATACATGCAAGTCCTTATCACAAGGAGTTGAGTATCGTGTTCCAGAGCCAAAGAGAGAAACGCAGGTCTCGTCGGTGCCATCCTCACCACGATGAATCCAAAGGAGGGGTTCATGTGCCACTTTCACCATATATCATAAACATTGATAGAAACCTCCACATTCCTTTCCGCCGTTTGTAATTCCCATTCTCATAAACAAATCATCCTAGTACACAAAAACAAGTATAAAACGATCACAACAAACTAACAAGAACCCCACGGTTATTTATCAGCTAGAGGTACAAGGTGGTCTCTACCTACACACACAGATTTGACAAGATGAACGCAAGAAGGGTGTACGAAACTCCTGAGCTCATGTCAAATATCCTCAATCGAGTAGAAAGGGAACATTATTGGAGGGTCCTCACACTCGAACGATCATTCTTCAATTCCGCTGTAGGGGTTCTGTGGAAAGATGTGTCTTATGAAATAGCTAAGAAATTTATTTCTAGTCGTATCGTAAGTTAATTGTTACTTCTTGTTTCTTGTAGCTATTCTGTTATAGGTTAAGCTGGCATTGGCTCATTGGAGGTATAATAGTACCGATCACAAGTTTACAAACAATCCATTCGAAATATCGTTGTTGTCTCGACGAAGTTACCCAGAGATGAAAAGTCTCAACTAGCATTCATCAACAAACTCATCAACCCGTTTCCAAACTTACTCCGGGCCGAAAGAAAGGACTCTTTGGAAAGCGCAGATTGTGTTTGGGTTTTGAAGAAGACGGATGAAGGGAAATATCGCGTTGAAGTTAGATCACAAATCGTTTTGACTAAGGATTCGATACCAAGAAGAACTATTAGAGAAATCGAGTACGACGGAATGGACATTCATCGGTCATCCGAGGTTGTATTCAGGTCTCCTAAATCTGAAGGAAGAGATCGCATACCTGTTTCTTTAGAACACGTAAAATGGGTCGAAAAATGGTTGAAATATCTCTTGGATCCAACGAGACGTAATCCTAGAATATGTTCTTTGAACACTGATCAAATACATATAGATATTGGAAATTTAGGAAAAATCATGGGTTTCAAGCATCAAGGTCATTTACCCATATTGGAATTAAGAGCTCCTTGTGTTCGAGGATTCGATGTCGATCAATTGGAATCATTCTGTAAGATACTTTCGAAAGATCTAGTTGTTTTGAAATTAGATCATGAAAGAATCACTGGATGTCGACTAAGACTTGATAAAATCGATAAGGTCATCCAGATTTTCACATCTTCATTCCCAAAATTGAGGTATCTTGAATTCTCTTTAACGATAGCTGAACAAGGAAGATTTATACCTGTAAATCAAATTCCCATCGTGAAAGAAGATATAACGAATCAGATGAAAGATATGAAACGTGTAGTTGTCAATATCTATTCGCATTATACGGGAACAGATTTTCGTTATGCTTTTCCCGTAGATGATGTAGCTCAAAATCTAGCTTATCTAGGTGCAGGCGAGAACTGCATATATGAGCTCAGGAATAAAAGTGCTGTGTTTTTGGGTTGTAATGTAAGTAGGGAGTTGAATCGGGCAGTCCATGAATTTCAAAGGTAAGTTCTCCTCGGTTTTTCTTGTGAAGGCAATGTGCTGAACGGACTGTGCATATAGGCTCGCTCCAGATGGATTGATTGATCTGCATGCGCATGATCTCCCACCTTCGTATAGCGGTCCCTAGTTTGTTCGGCGACTATCATTGCTTTGGACCCATATCATTTGTGTCTGATCAAGATCTCATCGCTGTTTTCCTGGAGTATCCAGCACAGCGTTCGAGATATCATCAAATTCGCCAAACATCAATTCTCGAACACCATGATAGATCTCCTTCAATACTTGAAACCCTGGGCGAGTAGCCTAAAACGAATTGCGCAATGTCACCTCCCGCGATAACACAACGCATTGGAAGGCAATATAAACTCACATGAAAGGCCAATACTATCCCTTCACCTCTCTTCTTTACTATTCCCAAGTAATATCTGACGGTGAACCGGGTCAAAGCCTGGTTAAGAATCACTGTTGATATATCTGATAAAGGTATGAAGGTGTATGACGTGGACAAGGGGATGAGACACCTTCGAGACGACGTGAAAGGACAAAGTAGTGATGGTATCGATACGCCTTTGGTCACTGAGAGCTGTATGCCAAGGGATGGAAGAGGAATGACAGTCTCTGCAATCTTAATTGTAAATATCTTGTAAAATGTCAAAAGGACACGGGGAACGTACCGTATAGTACTGCATTACACTTATGCTTAAGGAAAATGACCGGAGAGATGATCCATAGAAATGCAGTGACCTATATATCTTCAGTTTAGATCTCACATGCCTCGTCTGCGTGAGATGACACAGTCAAGAACTTACGGTCTGCTCGCTCCATTGCCATGCCAGTGCACCGTTCCATTGAGCTCTTGACCAAGCAGTCCATGTCAACCCAATGAACACCAAGATGGTGAGCAAGTTCCAACCATCTCCTCTAATGATCCTCCCGCCATCTAATTGTTTGTAGTTGTATACTCTATACTCGACCTGAAGTAATGTATCGCTGCTGTTCGTTTCATTGTCTACAAGTCCAATGGTTACCGGGGTAGAGATTATTTCCAGTTGAGGATGATTGACCAATGGTCGTGTTATCGTCCTTGTGGGCTGTGAGTGGTGCATACCATCGTCTTCACGCCTTGTGCCTTATGCTTTGACGGATGGCTGCTGGATACGTTGAACGAACCTTACCTTCTGGTCGTTGTTGGACCTCTTTATGGGATATTCAGTGGTTTCGGGAAGATGAGGGAAGGGGATAAAAGGATTAATGCCGGGTAGATGGGAAATCTCATTCGCGTGGGGAAAGTTAGTTCGTAATTTATTTTGAACACATTATTTCATCATCCATCATTTGAATCTATACGCCTACAATCCACGATATAGTCCACAATTTAGCTATACTCTTGAGATGTGTATCATGACTCAGAGGATATAGCAAGAAACGTATTCTTCCAACATGCAAGATACTCATGGATCCGGATCTGAAGTGAGTTTTGGGATTGGAAGGATTCAAATTCACACGATCTATGGTCTATGCTCATCATGACACTGACAAGTGATCGTTTTCAGGGTGGACCTTCCAACCATCAGAATGGACAGTATTACTCGTTACCAACAGCCCTGTATCCGGTACCAGGGTCTAGACCAGCTGGTGTTCCTTCGAATACTCAACAAGCAGGAGTTGCACCTCATGGCTTGACTCAAGGTGATATAGAAAGTCAACAACGTACGGCAAATACCGCAGTACCAGAAGTTGGGAACAGCAGAGAATATCAAGCTGGATATTACCCAATGTCAGGAGACGATAAATGGTCATGGGCGAACATAGCTGAAAACAAAAGTGTGCAAGGTATCAGAAATGGTGAATCCTCATTGATGGGGAATCAGCAACAGCAAACGCAACAGCAACAACAGCAACAACAGCAACAGCAACCACAACAACAAACACCCCAAGCTCAAACCCAAGCTCAATTACCTCTGAACGTGAATTCTTTGGATTCAATATCGGCTTTCTTAGCTGAGATGCCTACACAAAGGGAAGATCCTACTAGACATGTGCTTTGGACAGAGTTGATTCGACTGAAGACGAGAACATTGGAATTACAAATTGCAGAAGCCAGGAAAAAGGAAAAAGAAGCAGAATTAGAGATAATGAGATTAAGAGCTGGAGCAGCTGCTAAATCTGATCCTTCTGAAGTACAGACTAATCAGAACAACTCACAGAACGATAATACCAATGGTTCTGGAGGGATGAACACTGTCAATCAGTCAGTCGCGGGTCCATCAAACACAAATGGTCTTCCGCAGTATTCAATGATAGGACAAAACCTTCAACCTCCTTCATCGACATCATCATCATCTGTAACGACTATTCCTGGAAATACTCAACACCTTTATAATCCTGGATCAATGCAACCTGCCATGTCACCATTTGATCTCGAAGCAATGCTATCAACTGAAAATATGGATAACTTCCTTTCTTGGTTACCTGATTTAGGAGAAGGAGATTATCCTGCACCTGAAGTTTTATCTCTCGCTCCTTCAACAGATTACAATCCGAATAGCCAACAGTATCCGGTTGACCCGTCAATCCAATCTCAGATGGGCTCATATCCATTCCCTATAACATCAACACCAATGAGTACTGCGAGTATGACACTGAATCAAACTTCACCAAGAAGACGTAGTCCATCTACCGAAGAACATTCACCACAACAACCTCCAACGAAGAAATCTCGTCGTGGTGCAGAAAAAAAGATTGTCATCGAACAAACCTCGTCTTGTACGACTTGTCATAAATCACTTGCTAGGATAATGTTTAGATCACCAAAATCATCCATGCCGGATCCGATTATAGTGGAATTGAAGTGTACAGATTGTAAACCGATTTCACAACCTTCAACATTGCCTGATTCGAGTGGATCATCTACATCTCCTATAGGAACGGTAGAGACAAGAAAGAGGATGAGAGCATCAATGGAATTCGATGACGAAGAAGCTAAAGTGAGGGAAAGGAGGCAATGGTGTGATGTCTGCCAAAGAATACTTGGTTCAGGTCAAATAACAGGTGGCAGAGAAAAAGAATCGATTGGTGGGATAGCAGAGATAGTCTGCATGGAATGTGATGGCAAATATCAAAGATGTACAGATGTAAGTGTGATCTTTTCATGAACATAGCGGAAAAGCATCAGCTAACCTCGAAGTTGATCCAGTGCGGTGGAGGTGGTGGACCCAGAGTAGGTATAGGTAAATGGAGAATGAAGCAAGTTTTCCATCCAGGTCGAAAGACATGCAGTTTGAATCACACGAGGTATGTTAATTTGACTTTCATTCATCTCCGACATTATGGACTGATGATCTGAATAGGCTGGGCGATCGCACAAGAGAAATAGGCGTTCATGTCACTCCAACTGATTTTACGCCCGAACAACTCAAAGAAGTCTTGACCAGGTGTAAAGCTTTATGGAACGAAAAGACACTGGCAAGATTGGCTGTACCCGAAATGCTAGAGTGAGTGAAAGTTAACCCTGTTTCGCACCAATGTAGCTTATGTAATGAGCAGAGTCGATCTCCCACCTGGCCTGGCCAATCCCCTGAGAGATTTCGGAGATGTCGATGATATGGTCACTAGAAATTGGCCAAGTAGGGAAGCGATGATAAAAGCGAACGGACTAGACCCTAATCGGTTCAAGAGGCTACTGTCTTTGATTGTGAGTTCATGGCATGCCAGTTCATGGCAATCTGTTTTGGCTCACACTTCGGTGTAAATCAGTGGTCCCACTCTAAACCCAGAAGAAGTGTTCGTACTGTCGATCTCGAGGAAGGGTGGTCTCGGCCCGAAGACAATGACGATGATCTGAGCACAGTCCTGGCACACGTCAAGAAAAGTAAGTGCTGCGAACCACAAATCATCGATGTCTCTATACTTACGTCCTTTCCCTCGCAGCAAATGTTGTCATCCCGCCAGGCTCAGAGTTGATCGGGATGTGGGGAAGCGAATGGGACACCCAGAGTAAGTTTGCCTCTTTTCATATGATAGTCCTACTTTCGTACTGCACTACCAGTTGCTAATTTGGACTTCCTGATATTTCGCAGATGGCTCCCTTCTTATATCCACTTTCATCCCATTCGAAGGTGCAGATGGGGAAGATTCGACGGCTCTATCAGTAGGGGAGATGATCACGAAAGTTCAAAGTTTACGACAAGAGATTAATGCGGATCGTTTGAGCGAAGCAAGAGGGAAAGGCGAAGAGCCGGACTTGTTACCTCCTGTCGAACATTTATGGACGGTATCAGGCGTGAGTTGACCATTCAGTTCATTACCACGTGATATAACATACTGAACAATCTGTCGGTATTGTAGGGATACATTCCTTTAGTACGAGAAAGATTCGCCGATATCTTGATCCGCAAAAGATCGTTCGTACATGTCGAAGAATACCTCACCAGACATCCTGAATTCATCAAATCAATCCAAGCTAGACCTGGTAAGTCAGTTCACCTTGAAATGGTAAACCTCGAAAGACTGATCATTATGCTTGCGTCTAATGGTAGTCGGTCTACATCCTGATATACATCGACCAATCCCCACTTCAGAGACAGATACAGAATCTCAACAACACGCCAAACCTGTTATACTCGTTAGATGGTTGGGTAAAGAATTTGACGCTGCGAAGATATTGGAGATTAAACAAATGGAATTTGGTGGGAAAAAGAAGAAGTCGAAGAAGTAAGACTCGAATTCAGGAATGAACGAGATAGTATTGTCATTTGAGGAGGGTACAATGAGTCCCTAGAGTACGGATCCGCGACGACGAGGAGCTGAATCATAACATTTTATGTTTCCCACTTCATGTGACAGGTGTAGGTGGGAATCGAATGCATGTTTTTCCAAACATCTCAGTAATGTACATGAGCACGCATCAGATATTTTTGACCATGAATATCCACCTTATACCATTTCATATGGATTTTCCTTGCTAATCGATGAGCTTCGGTTACTGTATTCGTCGTCAGACAGAATGTTGTTACAGGGCTTTGTCTGCTTCTGTTTAGGGTATGTGAAATTCAGCTTTATCCATTCGCTCTCTACACAATCCTCAAGAATGTGAAAAATAGCGATGTGTTGCGATGATTAACAAAAGATTTGTGCCTGCAACAGCAACTATACTGACCACATATAGTTCTTCTACAGTTCATGATTTCAAGAAAACAAATCTGAATATTAAGATAAACTTACGAGGGTAACTTCATACAACCTTCTTCATCATCTAAAACACCGCATTCTTTACCTAATCTCCTTACATCTTCAGACTTGATTGAACCTGGTAGACCTTTGATCACGACCCTTCTACCACTCATACCAGCTTTCGATGCCCATTCAGGTGTGAATGATTTCCCTATATCTTTATCACGATTTTTTTCATATGGTGTACGATCTTCTATTGTCTTCCTAATTATTTCAGTCGTCCATGCTGTGGAAGTCGTATGTGTCAATTGAGCTTGAGATTTAAAATGAGATTGGATTGGAAATTGCGATTGCGATTGAGTCTGCGTCTGAGTCTGCGATTGAGTTTGTGATTGGTTGGATGATTTTTGGAAAGAGTTATTATGAGATGAAGTAGTGGAGAATATTGGGTGTTCAGATAATTTGTATGATGCGAAAAAAGCCTTTTTCGTCGATGGGAATGATAAATGAACTGTTCGATATAATGTTGGTACCTTGGGTAATGAAGGAGGAAGGGAAGTTACTAAATATAGTTCATTGATCATTAGCATTTCGAGGCAGCTTGAGGAAATGATCATTCTTGGACTTACTTGAAGATAAAGAAAAGTTGGAATCGACAGCTCCAACGTCAATGAGTGCTTTTTGAATATCACTAGGTAATGCAGTTCTTGGTATATCATGTAATAAAATACATTTCGCTCGTTCTTCATTTTCAGCTAAAAAAATTCAAGTTGGAAAATTAGTTGAAAATATTATCAATATCAAAATCAATATCAAAATCAAAATCAAAATCGAAATCAAAAGCAGAAGTAAAAGCAGAATCAAGTCTGTACGTCTCCATGGACTGTTTTAGGTAGGAGGACAAGATTATAGATGGGACTCACTGGCTTTATTCACTGCGAAAGACAATGGTTGTTTTCTCGCTCGTTGACCTTGACCTTGAACATGAGCACGAACAGTCGAACTTTCCGCCAGACGAATGATAGATGTGGGTCGTACCATCTTTGTGACGAATTATGTTGAGGCTTCTGTTGATTGTTGTTTTTATCCTGACTTGTTCGTAGAAGATCGCTGAAGCAAGAAAGGGTCAAGTGATCATGTACTTACTACTTACTGTAGATACAGGATAAGGTCATCTAAAAAGTCAAAATGAGAATGGGACGAATGGACTTTTTCTACGTTAATCACATATTGTTGTGCCACTTGAGACGGAAAAAACAAAACAAAAGGAGCTTGAGGGAATCGAACCCTCCTTTCGAGAAAGAATCCCGTAGGACAGTAAATAAATACTATCCTGCTGCATGTATGATGACTCAGAATCTCATGTACTAACCGATATACGAAAGCTCCTAGCACCCGGCCAAAGCTTTTGCGTCAATTATATAGCAGAAGAGCTCGGAAAGAGAAACGCAAAGGAGGGTGATCTTTGTACCAGTAGTATATATCTCTCGGACATACTTATCATTAATTGTTGGAAACTGATACCCTCGTTGTGCATGCGTTTCGCTCAATAAAGTTCCAGGATCGCTTTGTCGTTCGAAAGTCAGTATCTTCCATCTCCCTTCTCCCCATCTCCTTCTCCTCCTCCTCCTCTCTCCTTCTCCTCCTCTTCTCCTTCTTCTCCTTCAATAACTTCATCAGTGTCACCCTCTATCCCTCAATCCACTTATCCACTTCTACAATCTTCACCTCTTTACACGGGCTACCTGCCTGCCTTTATGGGAGATTTTTGACTCATTCTGTGTCTTGCACTTCCTAACGACAGCCCTTTCTCGCATCTTCACTACACACATCGACCAGCTTCGAGTGCAAAGCGAGGAATCACTTTGCAACCATTTGATTGTAGCCAACCTATGCAGGGGATGCATTCAATATGTTCCTAACAATATACACAATGAATATTCTGTTTCGTTTATCACGATCAGGACTACATGCTTTTAGGTTACGCTAGTCATAAACTCCTCAAGCTAGGCAAGAAGAACATCTCTATTTCGTTCGTTTCACCAGTAGATCATGTTCAAACCGAATGTTGGCTACTTAACCATTGGTAGGGTTGTTGAGTGCAAGAGCACCTAAATTGGGGAGATCTTCGGGTTTCTCGATGAGTTTGGTGACTTTGCCGATAGCAACGGTTTTACCTAAACCAAACACGAAGTGTCAAAATCGAGACCACCATTTCATCTTGATGGAATAGATGAACTCACCTTCATCACGCAAAGAGAATCTACCGAGCTGCTTGAATTCTTTATACGTTTCTATGCAGATTGGAGCCGAACACTCGAGTAACACCGATACAAGCATACCTTGTTTGGCGAAAGGTGGTGGTTTCTTACTCTTCCTCTTAGTACGCTTGTCATAATAATTGAGAAGAGCCTAATCGTCATGTCAGTGTCCAAAAGAAGGTCATACAAGGTCAGCACCATCACTACGAGACAAAAATGGGGTAAGGGACGGGTAGCTGAAACTGCCACTTACAGTCAAAGTAACCTCTTCAGCTAGGGTATGTACGTGAAGTACACAGTTATAACCAGATGCAATGATATTTCTAGCTTCAATGATACTCAAATCTGCTTTGAAAGCAGTAACCGCTTTGACAGGTCTTTGAACTGAAGATAAGACAAATCCAGGTTGAACATCTTTATCTGAGATACCTGAAATTCTCATTCGGATATTTTCACCACAGAAAGCTTGGTCCATCTCGTCTCCTTGTTCAGTATAGATAGCAGATACTTCGATGGGAGTCTAAGCAAATCGGACACAAAGACGTTAGCACCCATTCTGATGTATATATAAGCAAGTTGGGGACGAAGCTTACTCTGTTAGGCATCATGAGTAATTTATCATCCTTCTTCACTCTTCCAGACTCGATTTTTCCCATTATCATAGTACCTTTTCGTATCCTGTTAGCCTAAACCTATTAATGAAGTCTGAGAATTCGATTACTCACCCATTTCTCCATATTTCTCTGAGCAGGGTAAACAGAATGGAGCATCAATATCTCTATCCATGATCTCCATGTTATCAAGATGTTCAAGAAGGGATGGACCGCTGCAGGAAACGCAGATTGTCAGCTGAGGTGACTGCAATGACCCAAAACCGATGTCGCTTACTTCCACCACGGTGATATTTTCTTATCAACTCTGTCTTTCATGTTCTCACCTTGCTGAGCGGAGACTGGAATGAAAGTGAGATCTGTCTTGGGATTGAATCCGACAGCTTTGAGGAAAGGAGTGATTTTGGTGCAGATTTCGTCGTACCTGTGGCGATGAACGAATAAGCCAACGTCCTTTGCCCACCAACCAATGAGATAATTCGCTCACCTTCCCTTATCCCACTGCACTGTGGGATCATCCATCTTGTTGACGACAACCACAAGCTTGTTGACACCGTTGTTCTTGATCAACATTGCGTGCTCTCTAGTTTGTCCTTCTCTCTCGAACCCAGTTTCGAATTCACCTTTTCGTGCCGAGAGGACCTGAAGGCACGTCAGCGGCTATTGCTTGCACCCCTCTTCGTCACAAAAGGCAATGTACTCACCAATAAAGCTACATCGGCTTGAGCCGCACCTGAAATCATACTGGGTACATAAGTTTTGTGTCCAGGAGCATCCAAAATTGTGTATCTTCTTTTTTCGGATTCGAAATAAGATCTACCGACTTCGATAGTTTTACCTTTTGCTCTTTCTTCTTTATTACTATCTAATGCCCAAGATAAATACCAAGTCTCTCTTCCTGCTGCTTTAGCTTCTTGTTCATATTTTTCCATCGTTCTTTTGTCCACTGCTCCTGTTAAGAACAATAATTGACCACCCATAGTTGATTTACCTGCATCAACATGACCTGTGAAAATGATGTTCAAGTGTGATTTGACGTTGGTATCTTTAGCATCATCACCATAAAGATCTTTGAGCGCTTCTTGACCTGCAGCTGCTTGTTCTTTCAAGATTGCCTCTGCATCATTCTTTGCGGAAACCTTTGAAAAATTGGTACCGGATGGAGTTGAAGTTCCGGATTGTGCAGGGGCAGGAGTAGATGATGAAGCTGGAGCATTTGTGGATGAGGCCACTACTTTAGTTTGAACATCGGTAGTCGCTGGAGCAGAAGCGGAAGCATCAGAAGGGGTAGATGTAGAATCGGTGGCGGGAGCAATGGTCTCTTCTACTTTCTTCTCTTCAGCAGGTTTCTTTGATCCACCAATGCTCAACGAAGGAGCAGCTTTAGGTGCACCACCGATACTCAAGGATGGAGCTGCTTTGGGAGCCGCTCCTCCACCAATAGAAAGCGATGGAGCTGCTTTAGGAGGTGCTGCTCCGCCGATACTCAAGGATGGGGCTGCTTTAGGTGCACCGCCACCGATGCTCAATGAAGGAGCAGCTTTGGGTGCACCACCACCGCCGATAGATAACGAAACTGGTTTCCCAGCAGGAGCAGTCGATGTAGCGGGTCTTGCGGCATCTGGTTGTGGTGATGAAGTTGTCGATGGAAGATTTGGAGGTTGGAATCCTTGCACGTTTCTAACAGGTGGTTGATAAGCGGTATTGTTGTTTCTAGCTCCAGGTGGTACGTAAGCTTGTTGTTGAGGATATCCACCATTTCCATTTCCATAACCACCTTGTCCTTGTCCACCACCATATTGAGGATATCCACCCCCAGCACCACCGTATCCTTGACCTTGCTGAGGATAGTAACCACCTTGTTGTTGCTGTTGTTGACCGTATTGTCCATATGATTGTTGTTGTCCAGGATAACCTTGACCTTGACCTTGTTGTTGGCCAGGTTGACCTCGAGGAACAAAGGGAGATCCTTGTCCAGGTCGGAATTCGAAAGCTCCAGGGTTGAAACCACCGGGAGGAGGTTGACCTGCCATTTTTTTAAAGGGGCGATTCGTCTGTCGTAATGAGATGTGACAGGCGACGCTGTTTTCAAGTGGCTTCGAAGATGATACCGAAGCCAGTAGTGAGATAGTCTATGAATCAAGTGAAATGGAGAGGAGGAGTGGGTTTCCATTAGACGCCACCGATATATATGACAAAATAAGATTGAAAAAGTTAGAGAAAAGAATGAGAAATTATATCCACGTCATGGGGTGAATTTTGATTCCGCTTATCACTCGACTGCTACATAGATAAACTATATATTCAACAATATTCAACAATATTGGTGGTTGATTGCTCTGTATCCCCTCTTTACATTGATCTACCTATCTACAGAAGGATATATATGATATCCCTGCTACGCAGTAGAATACCGACCACCATCCCAAGAGAAAGAATCAGCAGAACATTCAGAATCAGAACCATGTCTTCCGTAGCTGAATTCGTAGCTGCAGCCGAACGAGCTGATCCAACTTTGACCGGATCAAACGATAAAGATAAAGCTGAAATCACAAAGCTTGTTTATCAGACCGAAGGTTATGTGAATGACTTATCTGTGAGTCAGCTCTCCGATCAAGCATTCACCATGTCAGCCAATGAAGCTGAGTGCAATATTATGCCGGCACTAGGCCCTCAATGAGAAACTCACTCCCTTGACTTACCTCTATTCCAACTACCCTTCTTCAGCGGATGTAAGCTTATATGCCCATCTTCACCCTACTTTGGTAAGTCTCACCTAGCTTAGAATTGAAGAAACCCCTTAGGATACTTGATCTTATTTTCTAATTGCCATGCGAAACCTGTAGATCTCTGCATCGTCTACTCAACACCCTCAACAACCTTCTCTACTTCGATATTTCCTTCAAATCCAATCATTAGAACCTGTTCAATCAGCTCAAAAATCATTACCCAATTCGTTCCCATCTTTAGATATCGATCTATCTTCTTTACCTACTCCCGAACGAAAAGCCCCTCCACCTAAAGTGAAGAAGGATAAGAAACCTGCGGCTGCCGCTGATGCTAGTGCAGGAGGTGTGACTGAGACTGTTACAGGAGCTGTATCAGCCGCCGTTGGGGCTGCCACTTCCGCTGCTACAACGGTAGCTGAAACTGCCGTCAGCGCAGCTACATCAGTCAAAGAAGCTGTCGTAGGACCAAGTACACCTGCTGCTGTACCGGAAGGAAAGAAGAAGGAAAAGAAAGAGAAAAAAGAGAAACCAGCTAAAAATCAACCTGCCGCTAAAGAAGAACCTACAGGTCCTCTACCAAGTATGATAGATATGAGAGTCGGTAGAGTGTTAGATGGTAAGTTTACATTCCTCAAGATGTCGAGCCCTCCCGAAAAATCTCTGAATTCGAAATCGGTGAATGAGGATTCCATGCTGACGAAACTTCCATATAGTGAAAAGACATCCTGATGCAGATAGTTTATACGTTGAAACCATTGATGTTGGAGAAGAGGAACCTAGAACTGTGTGTTCAGGTTTGGTCAAATACATGTCAGAAGACCAAATCAGAGGTGCGACCATTGTCGTCATCGTAAGTGAAATCAGGATTTCCTTGATCAAGACGTCATAGCTCATATCATACATTTGGCGTGATAGTGCAACCTGAAACCCGTCACCATGAGAGGAGTCAAATCCTTCGCGATGCTTTTATGTGCATCTTCAAAGGAAGGTAAAGAAGAAGGTGGTGTTGAATTTGTTTTACCCCCAGATGGATCTCAACCTGGGGAGAGGATCTATTTCGAAGGCGAGAAATACGAGAGTGAGTTCTTATTCACCGTCCGATCTATGTCCTCCGTTCCTCTGCAATGTCACGAAGTTGCGTCTTGAAGAGAAAGTCTATCAACCTGTTGAACGTTGAGCTGATGAAGTCACCCTCTCGATGATTCACCTGTAGATGCTACACCTGAAGCCCAATTGAACCCAAAGAAGAAAGTCTTCGAGACTATCCAACCTGGATTCATCACTCTTGACACCAGAGAAGCTGCATGGATCGATCCTGAAACCAAGACTGTTCATAAAATCAGAACCAAAGATGGTCATCTGAAGGCACAAAGTATGATCGGGGCTAGTTTGTCATAGATCGTCAATGGAAAGGGCGAGAATTCACCTGAGGAGTGTATATCATCGAAGCAGGGTAGTAGTATGACCATCATGATGCAAAACAGTATTACATTGATCACTGGATACCGTGTAAAGGTATACTAATTCGTCTTGCTTTCATTCCGATTGGGTCTAACTGAGTAGGTTGGAAGGTTAGCCAGCCTTTGTCGTAGGATTGTATGTAAGAACAGAGTAAAACAATGCATTCAAGGGATATGCCGAGTATTGAGTATGACATGGCTACTAAATGGTCTAAATATTGTCCTTTTAAACGTGATGAGAGGTTTTGGAATATTATGTATGGTTATGCTGAGGAGACAAGACGGCCTGTTCCCTCCCCTTTCTCCTTTCCGCTGTAACTATGAATTCCAATCTCATCCAATCATGCTGTGACTGAACCATTCATCCACTTATTTGTATACAGCACCACCTTCCAATAAACCAGACGATAATGATCTACTCAGTCAATTTTTCCAAATCCTCCTTAGTGGATAAAACACCACTTTTGATGAATGTTTTACCTTTCACCCAATCTAAACCTTCACCTGCATAACTGATTTTTGGAGTGACTTCAATTTCGATACCATCTTGTATTTTTGCTCCTTGGGATAATAGCCATCTTTTCTGTTGAGCTAATAAATCTTTTCTTGACGTTTCTGGACAATCAGCCTTTGATCCAGGAGCATTTTTCAATGGACTAAATTCTTCTTCTCTTGAAACTTCTAAAACGCATAACGATTTCGTGAAAGGGAAAACATCGAAAACGAATAATTCTAATTTCATACCATTTGGTTCATTCGGTTTGATGATTTCTCCATTTGTCAAATTGACAGTTTGAATCTTCTTTCTTGCTATGTGGAAAGCCATTTTCCTTTCCATTGCTTCGACTGATTCCAAGAATCTCGAAGTGTAAAAATGGTTTGCAATATTAGCTGCTCTATAAGTCAATTGACCATCTGAATTTCTCGATTCAGCTTTCTCTTTTGATAATTCTGAATATTCGACTACTGTAAACGCATCTCCTTTGGCAGCTAAAACTCCGACTGATTCAGTTGGGTTCAGTTTTCGTACTACTTTGGCACCTGCTTGAGATTGTCTTTCGATACAACAGCCAATGAAAACTGGATCAGCGACTTTGACTAGACAGTTATCCACACAATAGGCGTGAACATATTGAACACCTTGATCTTTCAAATCGGATAAAACGGTTCTTGGTGAATCGGGTGAGAGGGGTCTTCGGAGTGCGGCATACAATCCACCATTTCCATCTGGCGCGACGGAAAGGGATGATGGGGTGGACAGCAGTAGTTTACCGTCTTCGCTGAGAGCGGGAAGTACACCTATAAAGCATGTCAAAGGTGAGCAAATTGCCCCTCACGAATTTATGTCTGTTCTGAATAGTAAGATTACCGCCTTGTCAAGCTGCTTCTTACCGCCTCGAAGAACCTCCCTCATGACGGTAAATATTTGCAAAAACATGTCACTCACCTTGCTCAAAGAAAATGACATCTTCCTCTTTCAAGCCGAAATAGTTCTTCTCCTTGAAATACTTTTCCGTTTCTACTCTTGTTGGACCCGAAATCATTACATACCATCTAACTCTAACTGAACCTATTTGTTTTCCAGCGGATTCTTCAGCTACCCTCTCTAGTTTACCTATACGTTCAGCTTGATATTCGAACAAAGATTTTCCCGAAGGTAATTGAATATCATACATTCCTTTTGGCAAAGAGGAACCTAATCTTGTACCTTGACCCCCTGCCATTAGAAGTACTGCGACTTGATTATCTGCTATGGCCTTCAGACCTATTTCTTTCCATTTCTTTTCGTCTTGAGGATTATTGACGATTGAAGCACAGGCTTCTTCTGGTAAAGGTAAAACTTCCTCAGTCGGTCTAGGTGACGGAGTTCTTGATCTACCTAGTAAATTGGATAACCCGGGTGCGAGAGATTCATCATAATTGATCTCATTAGGTGGTGTGATGGCTCCGTCCGCAGCTACTGCATTCATATATATACGATTCACTCTATTGATATCAATATCGGATAATTGTTTTAATAAATTAGCTTGTTCAGCTGTAGAAAGTTTATCGAAGAATGTGAATACATGAGATTGTCCAGCTTGTTCATAAACATCTTTCACTTTGGAGAGTAACGAAGGATCAGATGCACTGGGGGTCGTACCGTTCACTTGAATTGTAGGTGCCATTGTTGTATGATTCAGTTGACGTTACTTGTACTGTTTATATGTGGAAGATGAGATATGCCTATTGAATGAGGGGAACAACTGGTGATAGATTGTTTAGTTACCTTGTAGTAATCAAGTCTGCATTGATGTTGTGGAGACGGAAGGAAGTGGATAGGGAGGGAACGATTTTCCACTAGGTATATATATACGGTATTGAGGCCAAAGAAGAGGACTATAGCACAAAGGTGTGAAGTGTAAAAGAAGAGTCCGGTCTAGTCGGAATTTTCAAACGAAGACGAGGGCTCGTCCAGGAAAAAGAAGTGGTGGTAGAGTGGGGAAGTTGGTTTTAGCTCTTTTAGTTGTTAGCTGAATGAGATGAACCGACAAATGAATTGTTAGATGTATAAGAAGTACGTACAGTGAAACTGACAGAAGATGTTTTCACCAGGGTTCAACGTGTAAACCAATAAATATGCTCTCGGTCTGGTCCGAATTTATAACGCGGTCTGGGGTGGAAGACTGATGTGCGACAAAAGCCAATAGTTGATTGCAGCGTGAAGAGTGATTCTTACTCGTTACTCAGGGCGATGGGGGGTCAATGGAGCTGACAAGCTTGAAAATCATCAGAGAAGAGAGATGAAAAGGACGGAGCGAGAAGAAGGAAGGCGATGAAATGGCCGGACGGGATGGGTAGATGGAGATTCTCACCTTCAATTCAGAACGAAATTATGAACGCATAATAAAATCCAACGACATATCTTGATTTCACCTCAATTCAGCTGTCTCTCTCAACCATCCACGACCAACTCACATCCAATTCAATTCAGTACAGGTGCTCGCTCATCACACAGTACACTAACCTTTTGTGGCGAGACACGATGGCAATATCCTCAGCTTCGCCTTGTCATTCTCCATTATGGGTATTATTATTAGCATTACCCATTTTGATACGTCTTCTCAAGGCGAAACCACTTGCTTCGAGAGAAACCGTCGTTCTTCCATCAGAAGAAAGGGTCGTCTTACTAGGTGCAAGTTCGGGTGTAGGAAGAACTTTGGCTCATGCGTATTCTGAACGAAAAGCGAAAATGTACGTTTATACGTTTATTTCCATGAGTCCCAGCGAAAAGGAGGCCGTGATGCATATGATACAAAGCTACAGACCGTTGTGACGTTATTAACGAGCAACAAGCTTCAACATGGATTGATGCTGATCAATGGTCATGTATCATTTTTAGATGTTTGGTAGCTAGACGTAATGCTGAGCTGGAAAAGGTCAAAAAGGAATGTATTGATATTGGTGCAAACGAAGAAGATGTTATAATCGTTTCAGCAGACATAACAAATACCGATGATTTGATCAAAGTGAGAGAAACAGTGATAAAAGGTATGTTTTATTTCCTACATTACCATGGCTTCGAATTGTCAGATATTATTCATTCCGACTGGTTTGACTGGAACTCGGACTGACGTGAAAGCTTCGTATCGCGAATATAGCATGGGGAGGTATCGACACTTTACATATCTTAGCTGGACTTCCATCAACTTCACTATTACTAGAATTGGCAGGCGTAAACCTTGATAAAGGGGATGAATCTGCTCTTTCTGGTGCCCCCTTGACCTTCTCTACATCTACATCTACGTCTACGTCTACTTCGAATTCCGATTCTGGTTCGATTCATGGTGGAGACTACGGCAGGTTAAATGGTCCAAGTAAAGAAGGGTTGGATAAAGTAGCTTTTGAAACTAGAGCTTTGAGTGAAGTGAATTATATAGGAACAGTATTAGCTTTAACGTGTTTTGTAAGTATAGCCATCTCATGTCTATCCCAGCTAGATCAGTATACTGGTTTCAGAAGCTGAATTATGCTGTAGTTACCACTCCTCGCTTCGACATCCAAATCACCAGCACTTCATCATCTATCTTCAGTGGCAGCTACTGTGCCCGCACCTCACAGAGTGATATACGCTTCTTCCAAAGCTGCCGGTTTGATGGCTGTGGAAAGTTGTAGGGTTGAATGTGAAGGATGTGGAGTCAGGTTTTTCTGTGAGCAATGGCTATTATTTCGTGTCCTCCTTTTCATCATCATTGGCATTATCAGAGATAATATCATAGCTAGCTTGTTATACGACTTGTCTGACTTTATCTCTGCTCATCACTTTGATCTGATGGAAATATAAATCATCTAGCTTTCTGTCCCGGGACTATCGACAATGAATTTCGATTAAAAACAGCTACTTCTCAATCTGGTGGAAGGGATGAAACTAAATTACCTATAAAACATCAATGGGAGAAATTACTATTATCACCTGAAAAAGGTAAGTCTATCAGGACTTTTCTCTTCGCACAATCGTGCGGAATTCTGCCTTACTCCGAGATTCGGACTCGAATCAGATGATTTCATGTAGAACGTTTAAAGACTAATTATCGTATTTTTCTTTGAATGAAGTGGTAGAAATCATACTTCATAATCTATCTTTATCACCTAAACCACAACCTCTAATACCTTATCCACCATTTTCATGGATTAAATCACTCAATATACCTCCAAAGCATCTAGTACATGCGCCGTGGCAATATAGGTTAGCGATGATGGTCAGAGATACGCCGTTAGGTTGGGGTTTCGTTGAACCTGGAGCTAGAAGAAAATATGGTTTGATAGGTAAACCATCAATGTGACCTGGTAGAGAGTATAAGGAAAGGAGAACCACGACTTCAGATGGAAAATCATTCTTCGATGAACATCTATGAACATCGAACAGTGAATACTACAAACTTCTCCTTGTACATACGGCATCTGATGGGATCATGCAACTGATGATCAGGCATGGTATTGTCTAATCCCTGCTCGCGGTGGATTGACTGATATGGAAGAATAGATCTCAACGTAACAACACCACTAGAATCCTATATCGATTTAGTCATTCAATTTCAGCTTGGCATATGCCTATGTCAACATTGTGAGTCGATGCATTCATGTCAAGTACCACAGAGTATTGCTGACTTAGTCTAGACATGCCATTCATACATGCAGGGAACAGCCTATCAGCTCAGCCTTTTGGCGCAATCTTTTCGATATCCAGTCCGAATTCTAATATCGGCTCAAGGTACAATTCTCATACTGACCTTTCCAGCCATATTTGAATTGAATCACGAGTGACTAATGCAACAATAACATCGAAGTCTTCGAAAGTATGGAATGCATATATAAATCATCTCTTTCTTTCTCGATCACCCCTTTTCTTTTCCTCACCTCACAACTCTTCTTCTCACCCTCCTAACAACCCAAAAACATAAAAAAGACTGGACTCCTGGTGATCCACTGTTCATTTACTCTAAAACTTAGCCAAACCAAAACACAAAAAGAAAAGAAACGCTCATTTAAGCACGAAACCTCTCACACAAACTTATATCTCCAAAAAGACATAAAATTCCATCCACCTTGACAGGAACCTGCCTTGCCCCTTTTAGAAAAGTCAAAGAAAAACCGAAAAAGTATAAAGTAAAGCTAACTGACGATATCGACAAAAATCCAAAAGTAACAACGAACGATCAACATAAAAAAATAAGACCGACTCCTTAATTGGTGTAGTATTTCCAGATTAAATCTTTTGTCAACAATCAAATTCTTTTCTTTCCTTTCTAAACATCGGCAGGCCGAATAATACATATTCATATACATATTCACGGAATTTCATCTCTAATATTGTGCGAGTAGATCTTGCTTTCCTTTCTTTTCCAATAATCAAGTTCTTTTTACAGTAAATCCGACAAAACCTCAAAAAACAGTTGAAACTTTCTTGTCTTCCCCCGCCTTAGACACAGAAATAAGCACTAGTGAACTTTGTCCAGTCTTAAACTTCCCCCCTCCTTTCCCCCTCAACTCTGAAAAAACAAGCAAAAAACAAGCAAAAGCCCAAAAGCCCAAAATGGTTCAAATCAAATCATCTGTACTTGTAGCCGCTGCTGCTTTCTCCGCTGCATCAGCCTTACCAACTTCCACATCGAATTCCAATGTGGACTTGACAGTAAACTTGAATGGATCTGGATCACAACCTTCTCCTACTAAATCAATCACTGCGAACGATTACAGTAGTAATGATGGTTTTGCAAGCGCAACCTCGAGTGCAAGTGCCACGAACGGTATACCCTTATCGACTGAGAAATTAGTGATTGATTTGAATGTAGACCTAGGTAAAGCTCAAGTGAGTACTGTGCATGCTGGACATTATTGCCCAAACTTTACAGTACGTTATGGGCTCTGGTAGCTGATTTTAGTAATGAAAACCTAGCCTTTACTGCAGAGTAGAAGACGCAAAGAAGAAAATGAAGCGGACGATGGACTGAAACGATCAGTCAAAGACATGGTCAAGAACGTCGAAGATAAATCAGATCTCGGGACTGATGATGGGAAACGAATGTGGAAAGGTAGACCTTCCAGAAGAGGTCCATGGAGAAACAATGGTGATGTAAGTTATCAAGCTCATTCCACCGTCTCGACAAGTTACCTTTGACCCAGCAGCTAATCCATCATTGTCATATATCAGTTGATCGATCTGAATATCGGTCACGGTGCTGCGCCCGTTCCAGCTGCTACTACTCAATACACCAATCGACCAGTGAGTTCTCAAGCCGGTCATCTTCGTCGATGGGATACCTGAGGTTGCTAATTTATTTATACAGCTTCTCAATGGTGGTTTACTTGATATCGCAGTTCGATCACCAAGACATGATGATGATTCCGATCGAGTGATCCTCACTGGTGATGGTGATGAATACTACCGAAATGCAGGACATCATGGTAATGGTCATGTGCATGAACATTTACATGCTAGACATAATGGACACGGACACGGACACGGACACGGACACGGACATCACAGACATTCAATGATCGAAGTCATCGGAGACGACTATTCAAATTCAGGAAGACACGGTCGATATGGTAATGAGCATTCCCATGAACATGTTCATGTAGATAAGCGACATCATCAAGATATCATCATTGAAGAAGGACATCACAGAAATCATGATAAGATCGTTCAAGTAATTGAACCTCAATACGACTATGAGAACGATCACTCTCACGTACATGAACATATCCATGAAAGGTTTCATGATGATAGAAACAACGTAGTCGTCGTAAATGGTAGTGGACACAGACACGATAACGATGTGAGTGTACCCTAATACTCGTCATCATAGTACAGGAGGGCATTAGCTGATGAATCACGATTGACCATAGGTCACGGTCGTCAATAACGACTCACATCACCATCATGGTGAAACCACCGTAATCAACAATGATCATCATGGTCATCACGGAGACACGACCGTTGTCAACAGTAAACGATCACCTAAATCTTCACCTAAAGTTGGTATCTCTTCCAAACTAGCTGGATTAGGTCGAGCGTTCCTCAAACGATCTCATGGTCATAACAGACACGATAACGACGATAGACATTACCGACATGGGGATACCACCATCGTCAACTCTGGTCGACACGGTGATACTCTGGTCGTTGCCAATGATGGAAATCATCACCAGGGGGGAGAAACAACAGTTGTCAACAATGGCAGACATCAAGATACTACTGTGGTCAATAATGGCAGACATGGTGATACTACTGTGATCAACAATGAGTCACACAGACATCATGGGGATACTACAGTAGTCAATAACCACAAGAGAGGACATCATCATTCTGACCGAATCATTGTTGTCGGTGATCAACATCGATATCGAGATGCCGATTTCTATCAAAGACATTCATGGGATAATGGTCTAAGGTATGGTAAACCAATTTATTTCTCAAATGGAGATGGATTCAATAGAGTTCGAATGATTGAAGAATATAGGGATAGATCAGATTATGGTTACGGTTATCCGAGTTATCGGGGTGATGGAAGTGGAAGATATCATCACAAAATCGAATATGAACCTATCGCTTATGGAATGGGTTATGATAGATATGATAAGAGATCTCCATCACCTTCTCCTTCTCATGACGGTGAGAGACATGATCGTCATCATAAATCTCATAACGCCAAAAAGCAAGATCGTGATCAAGCTAAAGATAAGAAAAATGACAAGAGACATTCACACGATCATGATGAGGATGTTACCATCATCAATGATCAACATCGACACCACGGACATAAAGGAGATGTCACTGTTGTCAATAACGAAAAAAGAAGACACGGTGATGATCATCATTCTCACCACCACGAAGGAAGCGATGTTACAATTGTGAATAATAATGGTAAACGACATCAACATCGCGATGATTATCGACATGGTGAGCACCACAATCATGGATATGAAGAGTGCCATAATGGTCGATGTGATTCTCATCATCGTGATGGCAATGATGTCACAATCGTCAACAACAACAATCACAAGAAACGACAAATGCAAGAGAATATGATGGGTGGTGCACCAGGTTATATTGATGTTACCAGTCCAGTATTTAATTCTACTACAGCAGCAAGAATAGCTTCTCTTGTATTATCAACTTCAAATGGTACAGATGCCAACTCGACCTTTGTCTTAAACGCGTCAAGTAACGTTCGTACACAAGTTTATCTTGTCCCCATCAACGCATCTCCATCCAATTCAACTGCTTCTTCCGCCTCCACGTCTTCTTCAACAGCATCATCTAACTCTACTTCCACATCCACTTCACCTATAGAGGTTAATTTGAAGCTTCCGATCTTTGTAGCTTCAACTGCAAGTGTTGAATCTTATTGTGCTACTTTTGATCCTTCACCTGAAAATCCAGCTCCATTGACTGTCACACAGTGTACAAACGAGACATCTAGTCATGGAAGTCAAAGATTCCTGTATAATCCAAATACCGGTGTAATTCACCCTGATTGGCAACCTTCTACCGATGCTCAACAGCTTCTTCAAGCTATTCCAGATGATGTAGACGAGACAGACACAGCAACCGCCAATGCTGAAATTGCAGGTGCCTTCACTACTGCATCAGCTACTATGGCGGCTGCTGAAGCTTACGCGACAAGTGGTGACTTTGATACTTATACAGAAAGTATGACTCCTACTGGTGTACCCACAGCTTCTCTGGCCAGAAGAGACGCAGCAGCGACCACTACTACTATGGTATCTGCTCCCCCACCATTGATGACTTCCGGACCACAATCTTCGACTGACTCATCCACCCTTCCACAATCAAGTAACGCATCAAACGTGACATTGATCTTTACTCCTGCCAATCCATCAATTGTCAATTCTGCATCTGTCAATTTCGATCCTGCTTCTGAACAAGGTTCTGATCCGAATGCCCAACAAGCTACTTTAACCAGAAGAAGATTCCATACACCTGATTTCGATCAATCCAATAATCAAGGTGCTTCTTCAGTTACTCCAGTCAACCCGGACATCAATAATCAAGCTGCTGCTGGAGCCAATCAAGATTCGGATATCAACAGTGGAAACTTTAGTGGAGACTCTACTGCTACAAGCTCTGTACCTCCTCAAGCTGCTCCTTCTGCTACTCCCGCTGGATCAAATATGGGTGGTATACATGCTGATGCTAATGCCAATATCAACCTTGAAGCTATAAGAGGTGATTCGACTCCTTTGACCCAACCAGGTTCTGCTCTTCAAAAGGTGAGTTCCAAATATCCCATATTTCCCAAGGGCGCAGTACTTAATTCTGTCCCCGTATGTAGCCTATGATCGCTCATGAATCGCTCACTGCACCTTATGAGTAAGTACTCTCGGTTTCCACAGTGGATATCACAGGGTATTAGCTGATGATCACAGACTTCAATAAGGTGGAGATGGACTAAAGCTGATACAGCAGATGAGACCGCTTTCACCGGTAGTGTAGCTCGATAGAGGAAAAGGATGACAATAGCCGAATTAATTGATTGATCATGTCGATTTGAACGGACAATGCTTTCGTTATATATCGTTGTATATCATCACTCCTCAATGAAGCCAACTAACTAATTAACTAGGACTCAGGATTATTCGAATTCTAGGTCGGATTGTTTTGTAGTTTGGCTATACTTATCATGTATAATATGTGAATCACACATCTTTATCGATTTTGGGGTTGCCGTGGTAGTGTGAACCTCGTCATGCAATCGCTGCCAACAGATAAGTTTGCGTACATTCGTTGTGATAACTAATAAAAGTCGGCCGACGTTTAGTTGTTTTCGTTTCTCGTTTTTGTTGTCGCGATCGTTTGCTTCTTTCCCCTCCACTTTGATAGTACAAGTTTCCGGCAGTGCCCGAGGTAACAACAGCATGCCATGACATTCGTCTTCGACTTGTAATCATTCATCATTGATCACTCGAGTATATAAATATAGCATCGACGAACAAGATATAGAGAAGATGTCCGAAGCAGCGATCCCGAGCGTATCAGGTATGACCTTGTCCAGGTCGAATTCACCACTACTTGATACTTCCTCAACATCAATGATGGCGTCATCGTCCAGACCAATATCACAATCAAGATCACCAAGAACTTCATCATCTCCATCGTTGCTCGATACATCCACCCTAACGGACTCATCTGATGGAATGAGATCATCAACATCCTCGAGTCTATTGTCTCCCGTCACACCACAGCTGCAATCGCCTTTACTCAGATCACCAACTGAGGTGAGTGTATATCGCATCTTTTCTGAATCAATCTGCTCAACCCCCACCCCCTCGTCTTTACAATCATGCTCAGGGCGTCTGGTACAGTTCCTTACTGATGATCGGTAATGCTTGCAGATAATACAAAAAGTACTCGTAACCTCAGGAGGGGACGATGTATCTACCATCGCTATAGCATCGCAAGTATGCAAAGAACTTAGATCGTTCATATACGAAGTGAGTGTCATTTCAAATCTATCCTCACAATTTGTCTTGATGTTCAAGTGGAAGGTATACTCACGCTGTGTACTTGTTGTATGGTTTCCTTTCAGAACACCGACCAAGCTTTATGGCGACAGATATTTCTTCAACATTACGACGATCCACGCTCGTCAGGATCCTTCACTGAAGCTAAATCATCAACAGATATAGATTGGAAAAAGAAAGTACAAGATAGAGAATCCGTCGGGAGGATGTTCAAGGATTGGTGGGATGATAAATTTGATGAAGCTGTATGTCTGACTTCATACTCTCAAATATCGTTGAGTTCCTATGGGCAAGATAGCTAAATCGTTGATTTCACCGTGATGTATAGGCTGGACATATGGATCTAATAGCATCAACACTATTAGATATGTTTTTAGATCTACCACCAAGCGAGACGAATCTCGATCCAAGTGTGAATGATGAACCATCCAATTCAACTCTGTTATCAACATGGCTTCGATCATCACTCTTCTCGCACCTATACAGGAATTGTTCACTATCTGAAACCGAACCTTCTCTCAGACCTTTGTCAGGTCAATCTGGTAATCCACGTCGAAGGTCAACAAAGAAGGTATTAAATCCAACTATATCAAGGTTACATTGTTTATTACCACCTGAATATAATGAAGACTTTAAAGCTGATAGAGAATGGAGAGGTTATGTAAGAGAAGTAGTTTATAGTATTAAAAATTATCAAAAGAGGAATGATTGGGGTCCTTTTACGGAAGAAGGAAAAGTAGATTGGACGTTAGTAGACGCTGTCAGTTCTGTTATGAGTGAGTGATTTCCATCTGTTCACTTCCAGCCTCGTCACACGACACCCCCCCTGCGTCACCTCGATTTAAGTGGACGTAGTTGACTGATCGCATTCACAGTGGCAAATGCAAAGGATGTTATTCAACATGTCGATAACTC
The DNA here is from genome assembly GCF_035658355.1 of Kwoniella shivajii. Lineage (NCBI taxonomy): Eukaryota > Fungi > Basidiomycota > Tremellomycetes > Tremellales > Cryptococcaceae > Kwoniella > Kwoniella shivajii. The sequence goes on from NC_085915.1 coordinate 1,481,661, forward strand.
ATGGCGATCAGCCGTTGAACCCATGTCATATGGTGTTGAGCCCACTCGGGGATGGGGGTTCAATGATCTCAGAAGACCGGATGATTTAGCCGAAGGTGAAGTCTGGGACTGGGCGGGAGTGGAAGGACCTTGGTGTGGATACTACGCTTTCATGGAGTGAGTCGAGCGACCATGCCTGATCGCAAAACGGCCGAGTCCGGTGCTGATTGATTGTCTGCATATAGTTACGCAGACTGGGTAATCCTGAATCAGCCCCGTCTGATATTCTTAAATCGACAGTCATCGGATCTGGACTTATCGACATATCATGAAGCAGTTGGGGATCTGATGCGATTGGATCTGAAGATAACTCAAGATCCATCCAAAATCGCTACTATCTGTCCTGCTCATAGGATGCATTCAAGTTCTGATCATTTACCTCCTATCGAGACCACCATACCTACCTCTGATCTATTACCGCCAATATATTTCCATGGTGCCTCGATACAGCATCAAAATGAAGGTGTACAAGAAGATGCAATGCCTTCGAGCGCTGTCAGGGGTGTAGTCAGATTAACGGCTGATAATCCGCCTCAAGTTAGATGGACAATGATCATACGTTATAGTGGAGAAGATCGATGGAGACTTGAATGCGTCCAAGTGGGAGGTAGAGGTTCAAAACGTGGTTTCTTCGGAGTAAGTGATACTCAATATCAAATACGACTGTTTGTTCAGGTACTGACAAAGATCCATCCATGATTAGGTTTGGATGGATGCTTCCAAAGGAGAACATTCTCCGTGTGGTCCTGCTTGGTATTGGAAGTCATGATGATGACCTCTCTGAATGAAGTTTTATGTCCTGTTTTCCGGAAAGGCAGAATTCCTTGTTCATCAGTATCGTTTTGTATGCTCATACCCTTTGTTTGTTGGTACCAATGCTCCATCTTTTAGTGTATTGCTTGTACATGATGTATTTATATGTACATTTATATCAATACAACAATAATATGCCCAGAACAAGATCTCGTGAGATTTGGTTTCTATACACCGATAGCAGCCAACCATCTTTTAGCTCCATCAGCACTTCCTCCTCTGTTCCCACCTCTTCCGCCAGGAGCGGCCAATGCGGATGGAATGAGGGGGTTGGAAGATGCAGCTGAAGCTTTACGATTTCGGGATGCAGCTTGGACTGTAAAGGAGTTTGAATTAGCTTGGATTTGGGAAATCAAGGAAGAAGGGTGGAGAAAGGGAGTCGTGGTATGTTGTCGGAGAGATTCCAACGAGTGATGTTGACTGAGGAAGTAGTGTCGGGGGAAGGAGCAGGAAGCTTATCAAGAGATGATGCGCTGTGTGTACAGGGGATGTATCTCCATGGGGAACAAAGTAAAAGGTCAACATACCACAAGCTGATATCTCATTTATATTCGTTTCTAATACCAGACCACCTTGTATTATCTCTGACAAAACATGATGTACCTGTTGTGAAAGGATTAACGGAAATCAGTTCTGGAAAGCGAGGTGTGCCATTGGCGAGTTGATATATACTGAGATGATGAGATTACCTCTTGTGAGAGCAAGAGATACTTACCTCATCAAAGTGAAAGATCAAATCTAATTCGCAAACATTTTCGAAAGACCTATCTAATGATTCGACGAAAACTTGAATTAAATCTAATATACCAAGTTCTGATTCTGCTCCATCTACAACGAACCTGTTGATACTCCCGGTCAGTCAATCACACATACATACATACATACATATACACGAATATAAGTGATTTAGTCATTCTTGGGAATGTGAACACTATCAACTTACACGAAATATAAAGTAGCATAATGTCTATATATGATTCTCGTATCATCTTCTTCCTTCCTTTCTTTTGTTTTGCCTTTACCTTTTTCAGCGATAGAGATATTTCCAGGAGTAGGGAAGACTAAATCTGGTGCATCAAGGAAATTACATACTCCTGCAGGTCGATCAGATATCAAACTGAATATTTGTGATATCAATGATTGTTGAATTAACGGTGGTAGAGGTGTAAAGAATTTCGATAATCTTGGTTTACCATGTGTGTTGAATATCAGTACTGCGTGAATCATTGTTCAATGTCCTGAAGATGGGAAAATGAGAGATGATTGTTATTGATAAGTTGGCTTTCGAACATGTAATTGGAATGTATGGAGGAGATATCGGTGATACCGGGTGGATGAAAGCCCAGGGAAGGTAGGGAAGGTGACAGCCTTCCTTCAATAGGTTTGTAACTTTTGACAGATTCACCCGAAACAACATATCCTTGTTCGTATAACGGCTAGTATGCTTGCTTGTCACTTATCTCAAGGACGCAGGAGACCAGAGTTCGATTCTCTGACAGGGAGTTTTCTTTTTGGTGCGCTCAGTTGTGCTGGTTTTTAGATGGTTATCATCCAGTTCCGCCGTTTCCAGTGCAACATGCATGGATCTCCACACAGGGCGATGCTTTGTCGTAATTCCTATTTCTATCAGACGTTGTATCATGAATATGTATAATTTCCAAAGGCAATCAGAATCCATTCGTTGATATTGATTTTGCGCGTTTCCAGGTCATTTCCATCAGAAACACACACAAAATACAATATCGGTCAACACGCCTTTTGTGATTTTCCTCCTATCATAAATCTTTTTGTCCCGTACATCATCTTGTTTCGTTGATAGACAACTCCCTTGTAAAAAGCTGGATTCACTTTCTTATTTCTCGATCATCATAAACATTCTCAAGATCTTGATTCGATCCAACACCTCTGAAGTCAATTTACTGAATTTCGTCTAGCGTGTTTCGGTATTTTGCTTGATTTTAGATTTTAGGTTTTATTGTCCGTCTCAAATACACCCAATACAGACTAAAACAGGGGAGGTACGATCAGACACACAGCTCCATCGAATCTCTGATGGGGAATGCTCAAAACCGACCTATCACTCGTTCACACGCTTTACTTTCCTCGTCGAATATCTCGTCAGTATACCATGATTCAGCCGTCATAGAATGTCACCTCTCCCCGTAAATCATAAACGCGGACTTACTGTATGTCATCTGTCTGATCTTAGCCAAATGAACCTTCGTTTTTGCTTTCCATCATCACGATCAAAATCCTGCTTGTGAATTGAAAATACTGTCCCGTGATGATTGAGCATTATAGATCCTTTGAATTTCTATTGACAAGCTCAAAATGAGTTATTCCAGGTATCCTTTGGGCTAACCTCTTTTCGTAGTCCTTATTTCCGAGATCAAGAACTGGAAAGTACTCAAAAAGCGATCAACGAAGGAAAAAGGAAGGTACCATCTTTGATGGAATGATGCTTGGAATACGCATTGCCACCATAAAACGACAATGATACAGTATGATGGTCGCTTGACTGGCTCCTGCATTTGAATCATGGCAAGGTGATATTTCTGATCCTCCTATTAATAATCGGCTTGACACCGATACTGATTCTGGGATTCTAACCTCTTATTTTGCTGATGAGACTGATCAATCGGTTCTCACTCGTTACGATGCCTTTCAACTTGGTTATTCACACTCACGCCCAGAAGTCCAAGCTCTCATATCACATTCCTTTACGCATCATATCCGATACTTGTCTCTTCCATGCCAATTCCAAAGTCATTCGGAGTTGAGGGTATGATTCAAGGAACCATCAAAACACGATGCACAGATCATCCATTCATTCACATCATCATTCATTTTCATCACTATTCAAATTCACAAAGGACAATAGCCGAGATAAGGAATATGATGAACTTTGACGAGATTTAGCGTGAAAACAAACAGTATAGATCAAGTGATATGATGATGAAGGATGATGTGATGATGATGATGATGATGATGATGAATGGAATGATGGTAACTCCAATTCATATAAATTCCCACCAACGTGTTCGTGCACAACACACACAATCAACGACAAACGACAAACGACAACAACAATACAAAAGGAATGATCTGGGGAAAAGGAAAAGGAGAAGAGGGTGACCAAACGATGATGATTGACAATAAGTTATACTTCAATGATAAAGCTAGAGAACAAAATCAAACAGATAAGATATATATATATACATACGTATATTTACATGACTTACTGATCAAAAACCCCCCTCCCTCTATCCTCATTTCTATCCTGACCTGCTCGGTACATTCGTTTAATATTACATATCCAATTAGATTCTATCACACCACAACGACACGCTATAATACTATACCAAAGATACTCATCCCCCGAGCTACTACGAACCACCACGGAACAGCGAAAGAGACTGATCGACCAAACAAGCTTTCCAACGACCAGCACAGTGAGTCATCAGATGGTTCTCTTCTATCTATCACTCCCTCCTCTTGTGCTTTCTGTTCAAAGAATATCACCCTCCGCTTTTCGCGAAATCTACCTCTCCAAGCTGACTAACGAATATACTCAGTAAAATCGCTCCTTTCATCGATCAATCTACCTTGTCATCCCTTTACCCCTTGAGGAATTCAGTTCAATCCTTCGCTTTCCCCCCTCACCCATCATATACCACAGCATCTCCTTATCTCCTTTCATCCTTTACACCTCATCCCGGCCAATTTATCATACCTTTGTTTTCCGGCTCCATAGTCAACCTGTTAAACAAAGACATAAAATAACGGTGAGTATTCTTTCTGAATCTCATCTTTCTGCATATTCTACGCCACCCCTTTCCGAACTCTTCCAATCAATCTATTCCAAATTCTCCGATTATCGAGATAAGAGAAACAGCTATCACAATCATATTTATCCGAAATTAAATCTAGGTACAGCCCAAGCTGACTTTTCCATCAATATGAATGACTTTCCTCGCTGCCTTCCTGATTTACCTTGTCCCGAGCAGGATATGAATCCTCTTCGTATGATTCAACCTTTCGACTTATCTCACTACCAACTTCCTTCCACATCCAATACAGAGCTTTCGAGTCCTGTTCAAGTTCAGATCTCTCACGATCGTGCAAGTCTTGTCGAAGATGATAGACAGTCTTCTACTTTCTCATTATCTCCGCCTCAGACTATGCAAAACAGTCATTCAGCACCTCCAACAGCCGCACCCTATCAGCCATCATTTGCATTTAACCTAAATGATCAAAGACAAAATGAGTTCAAGCTAACTATGGAGACACAACAACCTCAACCTCAAGTTTGGCCTGGTAAAGCCTTCAATACCCAAACCTACGAAACCCCTTACCAATCTCTTCGATCAGTGTCAAGTTACTCTCAACATGTCCATTCTCACTCTACACCATTGGTGTACCCCACTTCTTATCAGCCATTCAGTAATTCATATGTATCACAGTCATCTACTCCATTTCAATACTCTGATTCGCATTCCCACTCACAGTCCTCATCTTTGCCTGTTCCATTGCCTACGCAATTGAAAGAGTATAGCGGTCAATCTCTTCCGCTTCCACTTCAGAGAGGACAATCGACAGACTATACCCTTCCGGAAGGGCAATGGGAAAGCAATGCCCCTTACCCACAGCCAGTTCATCAGAGTCCTGACGAGAATGTACAAGTCAAATCGTCAAAGAAGAATGAAAAAACAATCAAATGCAGAAAGCACATTTGGTGAGTTCAACATAAGATAACGTTCGAAATATATGACGTGTAGCTGATATGATACTGTCTAGCCCTGTCTGCGATAAAAGATTTAATAGACCTAGTTCTCTGAATACGCACATGTCGGTGCATACGGGGGCCAAACGTGAGTATCCTAATCCTGTTAAGAGCAAGTGACTTTGACCTGATAATCGAGCAGCCTATATCTGTACAAGACCGGATTGTCAAAGAAGGTTTTCTGTATCCTCCAACTTGCGACGACATGAAAGAGTGAGTATGATGAGATTTTTTCCTACGAATAGCAACTTTCGCTGACAGACATGATTTGTAGACTCACGACTCACGAGCAGGAAAAGAACGACAATTCAACCTGGCCATTCAATCGTCTCGATCGCTTCAATTCCAGAACCAGCCTCATCCTCAACTTCAGTCCCAACCTCTCTTCACTCAGCCTGACCAGAACGGTGGTCCTTTCATGTACAATTACTACCAGCCTTTTCCATCATCAGGATACATGACCTCAGATCAACTGCCACCTCCACCACTGGAATATGCCACTTCCGCATCATCATCTGGTTCAATCGGATCAACCGTCGACTATGGTGGGATAAGTGGATTAGCCCAATATCAGATAGTCAACAGGGATAAAGGATTCGGTGTTGCTGACATGCCTAGGAAAGTGTTAGCGGGTTGGGATGCTGTAAATGAGGAAATGGACACGAAAGCCGGGCTGCTGCTTACATGAGCAGACAGACAAGTGGGGCAACTAGTGGTCGAGGGGACATGGTCCAAGAAAGTTGTTCGTGCAAGAGAGTCTGATTGATGAACGGACAATATTGCGGTCTCACAACGCGCTTAAACCATATCTGTTGCATAATCTGACAAGGTGTGTTTCCTGTCGGTACAAAAGGACACTTATCTCGTATGACTGATGACATCTATACTGGTCATATTTACCATATTTACCATAGAGACCTATATATCATATTTGTTGTATTGCCCGACTTGTATAAGTTTATTGAGTTTACATCCAGGTATGTCGTACATGCACAATATCAGAACAACTCACCCGTCGATGACGCTTGAACACTCTCGGAACGCTGCTTCCCGTAACTCGGTAAGAGTGGAAGGATTCGTGTGTCACATCTGGCGGTCAACCGTTCGGACCTTCCAGTTCACATATTCTACTTCCCGCCAATTCCGTAGAATTCTACCTTCCATGTGAATGTAAATGGTAAGCGAAGATCGTTTAGTTGAGTGCCGCCTTGTACCGCAACCAAACGGTTCATTTACCGCCGGACATAAGATGTTCTAGTTCAACGGCAATTGATGGTTTCGTTTAAGCTTCTAAAATAAACATTTGTTTAGCAGCTTTCTTGAACCGGACCTATCGTAAATTACTGCTAATGTGACGATATTTTTCGCACCGAAGGACGACAACTCGTTAATGATGAGGTGTATGCTGGTCCTGGTCTATGCTAGAGAAACAGTTGACACCTGCCTGAGGTGAGATATATTGGATCGACTATTCAGAGTAAGTTATCATGTTGAACTTCGGATAAGGATTTTCAGAAGAATCGGTAAAGGTTCCGGATGGCGCAAAGAATTGTATGAATTACATCACCGGGACGATGTCAAACCAATTCCATCTAAATCCCCCCCCCCCTTGATCCGACCGACCTGCCAACCGAACGGTATCGGTATACCCCACAGATTTCATCGGTTCTATACGGGATAAGGTGAGGGGATTTGCAATTATCATAAGATCGTGGAGAAAATAAGGTAAATAAATGTGACCGATGAAATACCCCCTTACCGCTCGGGGGCTTTGGGAAAAAGACACTGGGTGGGGCCTTGACGGTAAGATTCATTTTAACCGCCGGGTGATTGTAGATTTACAGTGTTGCGTCATCCATCAATAATCAATACACTCCTTTCCTCCCCCCTCCTTGGATTTATCCTCCCATGGTATCAGCGCTTGTTACGATCCGTTGGTATATTGCTCTTTCTCCTACTGATCTCACGATCGATCTCGCCATGTTCATGAATTCTAGCATCTGCTTTCGAGATCATAGGAACATCAGGCAAAAGGCAGTAAGTAATTGACAAACGATTTCATCGCCGCGGCTACGTGACTAGTCGCCCAGATAGTCATACATTTAGACTATAGCGGAATAGAACCGAAACCGAATGTATGGGTCATTGGTCCTGGTTTTTAATGTTACTCCGTTCAACCGGACCTAAGCAAATTGCCGACACATGCATGTGAAAAAGCTGAAAAGGTTGCAGACCAACCCTTATTTGAGGGAAATGAGCAAGGGGAAGGGAGGAGGGTGTGATGTTGTTCGCCGGTGTTTCTCCAACTCCCATCTCCTCCTGCTTTTCACTTGCTTGATATCCCGATTGTGGGACCCACTTGTAACGCAAAGCAAATTCCGCCGGGCCGCCAATGATTCACTTTTCTGCAGAAATTCAAGACTAACCTCACAGAGCGCGATGACCAGATTATTCTTTGCCGCTTATACCGATATTAGGTGTTTTGTTCCGACCCTGAATTGAAAGTGGGGGATCTTTTTCCCATTTGCCATTTAGGAAATGTTCATGTGTTTGATATTCTGATTCATCTTGGAGGAACAGGAGAATACGGTAGGAAAGGTCATTTCATGTTCTGAGGCTCAAAGCTATACATGTATATATATTATTGGCGATATTAGTACGACATTATGTTGAAATTTTCGTATCAGATTACAAAGATATTAAGATAAAAGGCAAGTCGGCAGTGCCATGGTAAAATGCGGTTAGAGAAAGCGGGGGAACAGTAAGGATATCTCAGATGGACCCCCTAAAATGGGGGATAAAGGGCCACGCATGTTTCCCACAAGCGGGGCTTTTGTTTCTCTCCTCTTTCACCCTCTTTTTATGTCATACGAAAAACGAAAAAAGAAACATCACGGACCGGTCTTGCCTCTTTGCTAAAACAGAGAAAAAGCCAAAGAAAAGAAAAATGATCAACATGCCGAGATGGGATTTGACAGTCTCGGGAAACAGAACCCCCTATCCTCCATTCATCATCCACTACTGTGCCCCTATCCAGTTACCAAATACCAATCTCAATGGTGAAGCCTCTTCAGGAAGGAAAGAACAAGTCGTAATCTAGAGTTCTATCTTTATAGTCCGCATGTAAACCATTACTCTTGTACAGGGGACATATGATTGCAGTCTCCTTTTCGTTTAATACAAGACCGATAGATCTATTCAAAACGATTTTATCGATAATTCGATAATTGGTATTTACAATTTCTCGATTGGTATATTTGACCTTTTGAGTAGGGAGTAGGGAGAACTTTTCGGCGCCGGATATCAAAGGAAATCAAATAAGTATCCACTCAATTCACCATCTCTGTTTCTGTCACTATCACTCCGAAACGAGAACAGGGAAACATTCCACCGAGCATATCAAAAAACACACAGAGAGAGAGAGAGAGAGAGAGACATTGATCACACAGGATCTCGGAGGTAATCAAAGTAAATTAGGATTCATCAACAATAATAATAGTTAACAGTAATAACGGGGTATCCTTTTCCTTTCCTTTCCTTTCCTTTCACAATTCTTTGTATCGTGTCTCGGATTCTTCGGTCAACAAAACACACCAACAACCGCTTTTCTGTCCGATTGACTTTTCATCAAACCAACCTCTGCTCTTTCCCCTTTCGAAAGTCAATAAAGCGGAATCCCGACCCGACCCTTTGTCCCTTGAACGTCCATTTTGCCAATATACCATTATCCAAGGGGCTCCCATATTCTCCCCCCTTTTGGCCCTTCACCCTTCCGTCTTCAAGACCCCCAACTATATTTTGCCTGCCGCTTAACCTCAGGCTGTTCAGAAGGAAAAGGATAGGTAGGACTTTTAGTAGTTCAACATCTTTCACTTTATCTTATATCTTCTGTTTTATTGCTATCAAACATCAAGCATCAAGCATCAATCCTCGATTTTAAGTGGATCTTGTAGATAATACACGGGACTTTGCCTTATAGGTGAGCATTCAACGGTTACCCAGAACAACAAGTGGAATCGATATCGTGACCGATTTCATATGTCGATAATTCCGTTCATATCATTCCCACTAGTCTTGTTCCTTGAAAAGTCACCATGCTTAACATGCTAACTGCATATTTGACACTTTCTCAGCTGTTATAATCATAATTATAAATCATAATTTACATTATATGAAATCCAATCGTTTTTGGATTTGCATCATAAGACCGTTTTTTTGCCAAAGCGTGAGTTCAGCTTATACCTTTCATTCATCGGCCGGAACAAGTTGATGCTCGCTATCCCCCCTCCCTACCTGGATGGTCTCATTCGCACGACCCCTTCCTCCCTTCCCCCCACTCTAACATATGTATACACCTTTCTCCCCCACCTTTGTTCATCCGGCGGTAACGACATCTACTTGAATTGACGCTGATCTTTGTCATATTAAATCTCGCTCTACATCCCCGATATCATCATTTGTATACCTCGTGGTGCTTGGCTTTTCTCCTTTGATCGTCATTCGACTCATTCACGCAATGTGTCTCCTTCATCGCCTTCCCGGGTTGAAAATGAATCATTCACATCCATCGATTGTTCTTTGATTCCCGACCAACACGGATCATTTGACAATCACCCTTCTTCGACTTCCATGGTCAATTCGTTCGAACCTTGTGACATTTGACCCTTACCTCTTTCACTTTTGGGATATTTGGGATATTTCATCTCTCTGGCAATCGTATTCTGCTTTGACCTGTTGTCCCTCCATTTCCTTCGATCAAAACGCCTCTTGTCCGTCTCCGGATATATCCCGCCGGTCCAAATCTCTCTCTTAATTAAATCCAATAACCCCTTCACACACAAATCACATTCTGCATTGTCATACCAGCTCCTTAATCCCATCACAGATCTCATCCGATATTCTAATAGAGCGGAACTTGTGTGTATATCATCTGACGTACAAGAAGAACAATCTCAACAAAGCTTAGCCTTCCAGTGTGATCGGGCGGAACTTCTTCCAGGTCGATTATTTAAACCGCACCGACCTACCTACCTTTGTAGTCCCCATCTCCCCCACTTCCTACAACGTTCCATCTCACTCATATAATAGTCGCTGCTCTTTTCATATCGATAGGCTTCAGAATACCTCGTCTTCTAGAAGATAAATCAACGCAGGCTTCTGAACTTTCGCTTAGAGTCAGATCTCGACTCGATTTGCCCTTCGCGAAGATTCTCAAGGTTCGACCATCCAAAAGGAATTGCTTGAGTTTTCAAGTCCTATCCTTCTAATCGAGCATATCATTCAACACTGGGAAGAAGTTAAAAGGACACGAACTTTAAGAAGAGATTATCAACAATCCCTCTTGGCTTTTTCTTTTTCAGTTTGTCACTTATATCTCCCCCTCCCAAAGCAAAAAAGCAAAGGATAATCAAGAAAAAGGACGAGGTTTACTCGATGACAATAGAGATAAAATTCAACAAACCTACCTACTATTCGTCAGCACAAACGAATTCACCGAAATCTATAGACTCGCAATTATCACCATCTTCATACCCATCACCTAAATCAATGAATATCCCTCCTGTGTCATTGGGCGAAAGCTCCAAAAGATCCCCCGAGGCATCGTTTCGCCATCCTAATTCTCACCATCAACAATCACACCCACCTACATCCATAAGAAGAGAATCCTTTCATTATCCTGGAGAAAGGCCCCATCCCCCACCATTAAGGTCCGCTTATAGCTTCGTCACACCTTCAGCCTCCTCTTCGGCACATCAATTACGTACACCGCAAGAAACGGACAAGAGAGATTGGCAGACCTCACCTCAAACGCAAACTTCGCCCAATATTGATAGACATTCGGAAAAAGAAGAATTGACCACAAAAGGCAGAAAGAGAAAGAGGTTGGCAAAAGCTTGTAGTGCTTGTCATGTAAGCTTTAGCTCATTCGGTCGAGTTTCGTGTATAACGCTGATTCGATTTTCCACAGAAAAATAAAAGACGTTGCGATGGTTTTGCTCCATGTTCTAATTGCGAGTTCTCCAACCGACCTTGTTTGTACGTCAACGCCCAAGGAGATCCGATTCCACCACCTCGAACGAGGGATTCATCCATTGCTCCTGCTCGAGGCAGCAAGGACGATCCCAAAGGCAATGGTAATCATGATCGAAAAACCAGTGGAGAAAGTAACTGGTCGAGAAGAGAGAGTATCAAAGATGATCCCGAGATTTCAAGAAGACCTTCTTTGGGTCCCATACAAGCGGTTGAGCAAGATCCAGCGTTGAGTGCCGAGCTTCTTGATAGTAAGTGCCCGTGCAGCTGAATCACGATTCGAATCGCCATACTGACCCGCAATAATTTTTGCGAATCTCCTTGTAGTCTTTTTCAAGCATTGCGTACCTTTATCTATAATGTTCCATGCCCCGACTTTCCATTATCGATTTTATCTTAATCAAATTTCACCAATCCTTTTGGACGTGATTTACGCCTTTTCAGCTCGATTGTCCGAAAATCCGGCTTTTCTTTCCACTTTCTCACCCTCTCAGCCACCTCATCTTAGAGGTGAAGCTTTTGTGCATCGAGCTCACGCTGCCGCCCAACGAATGATCGATATTCGAAAAACATGGACCGAGGAGGAAAGACGCATGGATAGAGGAACGTGGCATGAAACCGAACTCGCGCAGGCAACTTATCTGCTCAGTGTTTATTTCAGTTGTTTGAGACAGCCTAAAATAGGTTTGTTTTACCTCGATGCAGGACTCGATATTCTTCGACCCTCGGTATCACCATATATCCCACCTCCTGCAACGCACCTGGGGTTGAGCTCCATGGATTACAATACCTTGATGGAGACTAGAACGAGAAGTTTCTGGTTACTGATCCTTCACGACTTTTGCGCCGCTGCCAACGGTCGACCTAGACGATTCAACGAGTCCAACTTAGGAAATGTTCCTTTACCTGGTCCGGAGAGTCTCTGGACTAGATGGGGAGGTAATGCTGCTGGTGGGAGAGAACCTGGAAGAAGGGATGGCATGATTCCGGGAAGTGGCAATTGGCCCGGCGAGGAAGGTCAAGTTGGAGAGATGGGGCATGTCCTACGTATAGTAAGTGGAGTCCTTCTCGTGAAACGACCAAGTATTTACATGCGTTGTTTTCACTCAGGTTTCGATCTTCGCCGATATCATGTGTCTTGCGACTGATACCAAGGCCGATCGATCGGAAACCAAGCAAAATCTCGCTTCCAGGTACGAGTCGGCCCTAAAAAGTTGGGCCATGGCTCTACCTCGACATCTTCATTTTGACGAGCATAATCTCGCTGCAGCAGTCAGCAAGATTTCATCTCCCATTGTGGATAACAAGACAACAGGGTGGATGTACGCATACATGCATGCCGTTGCTGAATGCGGAATGTTCTATCTTCAAGCTGCGGTGGCTCAGTATACCGATGGAACTTATACGGCTCAAAGACAAAGTCAAGCCGTGGACAATCTGTCGGTAATTATGGATACTATAGGGAAACCTGGTCGTGAAGGATGTGGCTGTGAGTCGCTATCTCCTATTGACAAATCATAGTATAGCTGACTCATGCCGTCTTAGTCCTTTTCCCATTATTCGTAGTCTCAAACTGGCAAGAGCACCTCAAGATGTCCAACCTGATCGTTCCTGGACCCCAGCAAGTGATCCTGGAAGAACGTCTGTCAGTTTGGTGGAACGAGATGCGACTTGAATGGGGAAGTGAGCGACAAGAATTGCTACAGAAAGGGTTCTATTCCATCAACTCCAACTCCAACTCGATACATCCGTCATTGCCTACACCTAGATATTCCCAATCGAGTATCGAGATGCCTTCTTCTGGACTTGGATTAAGTCTATATCAAACATCACCGGTGAGAACAATGACCGAAACCGCTTCAGCTGTATCTGCAACATCACCCATATCGACCATGTCAATTTCTACCCCACACATGTCATCATATTCCCGTTTCTCTGTACCTTCCCTACCACCACTTCGGCCTAGAGCTCAATCGTCTGCTGCATCGATGGGAATGTCATTCTCGATAGATTCAGCTTCTCCACCTTTAGGTTTTCATAGAGGATTACCTGGAATTGGAATCGGGATTGGATCGAAGATGTCATCATCTGATCGAAGTGAACCAATCTCATTACCACCTTTAAGTGCAGACTTACATTCGAAATTCAGGGAACCGAGTTTCTCATCTTCTTCGGCGTTCAATCACATGAATAATAACAACAATAACAGTTCAAGGCATCATCCTTACGCGAGAGATCAGCTCAGGTCACCAAGGATGAGTTGGGCAGGTCCAAACTCGAACAACAGTATAAGTAAGTCACTGGGTGATGGTGAGAGGAAAGAAAGAGAGCCATTATTGGGTATAGCGGCATTAGTCAGTGCGGCTGAGAAAGAAAGGGAAAGAGAGAGGGACAGGGACAAAAGAACATTGACTACTGCATAGGATCATGTCTCTTTAAATGTGTTCTCACTGTATCCGTAAGATTCTGTAGATCCTGACGGATATATCGCCGTCGATCTCCGTGAAAAAGGACCTGTCTGGGTTCACAATCATATGTAATCTCCATCTATTTTTTGGGACCATAAAAGTAGAATAATGTTAGAATCGTATATACAAGTCGATATATTTTTTAATCCACACCGTGTCGACGATGTCTGAACTGGCGGTCGAAATGTATCATTAGTGATCTATCAGTGGATTGGTAGTGACAATAAAGTGTGATTGTGATAAATATGATTACTCGCAAATCCCAAACATTCGCGGAGATAACGGGCTCTTTGTTGTTTTAATACACCGAGCCAATATACCGATAAAACTGCAAGATGAATTATCGAGTTATTATCAGTATCGAATTCAATGTAATTCTTCTCTGCCGCATCTCTTATTCTGGAACTCTATCTCTCTCTTCGAGAATAACTTGGTATCTATCGCCAGAGAACACAATACTCCACGATTAGAAAGGAGCGATAAGCTAGTGCAAACGAACTAATACTTGGCTCGACACATTCGGGACACTCAGAATGTCCACCTCTTCTCTCTCTTCGGAACTTTCATCCGCAAGACGATCATATACTCAACGTAATCCAATTTCATTACTTGCGTATGAAGATGCGACAAAATCATTACCAGGTGGAGGAACAAGATCATCAATATTCATTCATCCTTTCCCACTCTTCATTGAGAGGGGTGACGGAGTTGATATCATCGATTTAGATGGGCATAGCTATAAGGATTTGTGAGTTTCTTTGTTCGGTATCAGACTTTGGCTTTTTCACCAACTCAGCAGTCAGTCAACAGCGGACTAATATTATTATACTGATTCAATTGGATTATCTGACAGCGTATCGGATTTCACCAGTGGTATATACGGAAAAACCGATCCGATTATCAAAGAAGCTATAATAAAAGGATTGGATAATGGAACACAATTAGGTGGACATACAACCACAGAATCAAAACTTGCTTCTTCGATATGTTCAAGATTTCCCTCTGTTGATTTGGTCCGTTTCGCAAATTCTGGAACGGAAGCGAATATTCTGGCTATCTCAATCGCTCTACATCACACTAAAAGAAAAAAAGTAGTGGTTTTTAAAGGCGGATATCATGGTAGTGTCTTGTCCCATTTCGGTGAAGAAGAAAAAGAGAAAGAAGCAGAAGGAGCGAATGGAGGTGATTTGAAAGTACCTTATGTGAGTTTTACCAATGTGCCATATATCGTACCCATTGTCACACAACTGTTTGGATAATACAGCGCTTAGCTGAGACGGTATGAGTGAATTAGGAATACATCGTATGTCCATATAATGATATATCAGCTACTCGATCAACTGTGAATCGACATGTAGGAGAAGTAGGTGCGATCATAGTTGAACCTATGTTGGGTGCAGGAGGATGTGTAAGTGAAATTTGTTCATTTTGTTTATATCCATGGATATAATTTCATATGATATAGCGTACTAATAATTGTTAATTTCGGCATGAACAGATTCCTGGAACGATCGAGTTCCTGAGAGGGTTAAGAGAATTATCAGATGAGACAGGATCGATATTGATATTTGATGAAGTTCAAACTGCTAGATTGTCAACCGGTGGTAGACAAAAGATATTAAACGTAAGTGATCGATTGATCATTCAAAACCACCCAAACATGAAATGAATGACTCGTCTACTATTCTATCCATCCCGGTTCATCTCAACATTTCTGATTTGTACTGGTGATGCGATTATAGATAATACCTGATATGACTACACTTGGGAAATTCTTTGGAGGCGGTTTCGCTTTTGGTGCTTTTGGAGGTAAGAAGGATATCATGTCTTTGTGAGTTTTCTCTGTTGACCTCTCATCTATTCAAATCAAACCAATTCAAAAAAATCTTATCGACTCCATAACGATAACGGATTATGCAACTGTTCATATGAACTACGACTAAATCATGCGTTTCTCTGTGGAATTGATTTCGAATAGATTTGACGCACGTTCACCTTCAAGTATCGCACACGGAGGGACATTCAACAATTCGCCTCTGACCATGATAGCTGGCTTATCAGCCATCGAATCTATTCTCACCGAAGAAAATTTGAATAAATTGAACGACTTGGGTGATGACATGAGGAATAGGTTGAATGATTCATTCGCTAAAGAAGAATTACCATTCAAAGTGAGTTGATGATATCCTTTTCTCATCAAGCATCAGAAAAAGACAGAAAGTCTGACATTGTTTTTGATTCTTTTTCACTTCCCAATTAGATGACAGGTCTAGGATCAGTCAATCAACTTCATTGTTTACTCTCATCAGAAACGAAGAAAGAAGGACTGGAATTACTCTTCTTTTATCTGTTAGAGCGAGGTTATTGGATAGCTCAAAGAGGTTTGATCTCACTTAATTTCGCAATGACCGAATTGGACGTCATTGGTTTCGAGGATAGTCTGATCGAAAGTGCCAGATCGGTCAAAGGATTTTCATGATCAAGAAGAATCACCATTGGATTACGAATCGAATCGAAGATCTAGAATAGATGGACCATACTAGGCATCCAGGAAGAGTTGTATGAGAATCGAGAGCCCACTATAGAACAGATAGACATCATTAGAGATTGGCGCAATGCTATGATGCATATGACGATACAACATTTTACAACTATGTATTGATGATGCTTTGGGATGCTGCAGTGAGGACGACAGATTTTCGTCTGTAGATGATTTATGAAGGAGGAGTAGGAGCTGATTCGGTCATTTCTACATCTCTCTTGCCCATCTTTATCAGGTCTTCCTCTTTTACCTGTGCCTGATCTGATTGGAGTTCAGTTTCCACCGACCCATTGGTCTCGGATTTGGTGACTTTATCTTTATCACCAAGCAGAGCTGTAAATCGTCTTCTGAACCGATCTTTCCTTTCTTCAGGTTCAGCCTGACTCCACATGATAGCAATCGTTGGATTAGTTCGACATTCTTCCAAAAATATCTCTGTCAGACAATGATATACGCACGACTATATACCTAGATAGACCTTCATCTATCAACCCTTCATTCATGAATCTGACAAAATCGGCCAAACAATCTAGAAGCAAACATTACATTTAGCATTGCGCTAACCCTTGGACCAAGCAGATAAGCTCAGGGATTTCTCGACATACGTTTGACGATATCCAGATCATTGCCTTTGACACCATCACCATCCTCACTGAAGCTTATGTCCAAGCCAAACTTATCGCCCAATTCCGAAGCAGCTACTAAACCTTCTGATAGGGGTATTTGATCGGTCAATGAAATCACCATTATAAATGATATGAATGATATTATTTGTGCTGGATACAAGATTGATAACGGTGATAACGTTCTAAATTTGAAAATCAACTTGTAGTTAGCAAATGAGACTATCCTGGTTGGCAGTATCCTCATGATGATACTGCGGGAGAAGATCTGATGGAAATGAAGGACTCACGATTCGGATAACATGGTCCAACCTAATTCAATTACTATATTTTCAGTCAATTTTTCTTTGCCTTTTCCGTTGGGCACTACATTCGCATTGAGACTTGCATCAATTTCACCATCCTCGAGATTATCTCCAATGACATCTCCGTTGACCGGCTTAGCGATTGATCCATTCATCGTCGACGTCGTATTTGAGTTCGAATTCGAATTCGAACTGGAGCTGGAGCTGGAGATAGTATTTTGATCCAATGAAGTCTTGGCTATAACCTCATCTAATCCTCGAATAGCTCTTCTCAGTATGACCCAGGGTTGATCAACTGCCATATCAAAACATAAAGCTTCTAAAACGATTTCTTCAATTGCTAAAATTGATTTTTCCCATGTTCGATATTCTCTTGGTGGTTGCTATATTACACATCAGTATATTACACATTAATTCACGATAAGATGTAAGTGTCTGTACAAGTCTCTCAAAAGGAATGTAAAAAGAAGCTTTGGACTCACCTCATGAGCGTTCAGATCAGGGAACCATCCTTTTGATCCTGGAGGTTCGAATTTTCCAATACATGCGTTGACTATATGTCGTAATTTTAACGGTTCTTCCTCAATCTTAGTCGCTAAGAATAGTATTGTTGGGGCGATCATCTATCATCCAGGAGGAATAAGTAAAAATGTCAATGAGGTCGACCCATTTGATAGCAGAAGAGAGAATAAGACGACGGCCTAACCTTCTCATTGAAGTCTTTCAGAGATCTTCTCATGTAAAAACGATGCACTAAAGTAGAACCAACAGTCAAAGAACCTCTTAAATGAGTAGCTTCTGCATCGTCGCCGTTACTTTTGGTTGTATATTCATCAGCTAGATACACATCGAAGCAGGCTACAAACCTCAACATGATGACAACTCACGCAATTGCATTAGCTCTCAAAGCCAAACTTCTCATATACTCTATTGTTGTTTTCCTCCTTTTCAATTCTGTTTCGACTGGTATCCCATCATCTAAAGAAGGTGTATTGCCCAAAGTCGAGGCGGTGAACAACCATTGTTTGTCTACTGGACGTAAATGCCTCATCGTTGAGCTAGCTCTCTCTGCGTCAGATGGCTGGGGGGGGACAGGGAGGGATATGTTATGGATGATTGAACAATTGAACTGACATCTTTAGCTTGTTTTCACACTTTGAAACGATGTGGAGACTCCACACTAAATGACGAGATTGATAGGATTACATAACACGATACTTCAGATCAATAATGCCACGTCATGCCTGCGTTATATGTGGTTAACTGTAAAAGTTGGATGAAAATGGGAATGTGTCCTATGGCTCCCAAAATTCGACTCATAGTTTTTACATCGACATACTTCATTCATTAATCTTCTCAAAAGCAGAATATCATACTCTGGAGGAGTCAACCTATGCGTCAAGCTGTATCATCAATCACTAGACGCTTGATATCAACACCAAAATCCACTGGATACAGAACTGCAACCATCAATCTACAATATCAACAACAAGTCAAAATGGTGTCTCAGTCAGCAGCATCAACTTCTACTCCTTCAGAGCTATCAACACCTATAAACAAGACTGCTCATGAATTCGATAAACCAACTTTAGATGCTTTATTAGCTAGAAGATTCTTCTTCGCTCCTGCTTTTGAGATTTACGGTGGTAAGTTTCTCTCTTCTTATCCAATAGAGAGGTCAAAAGTCGCTTGGAGCTAATTTCGATGGTAATGGTTATAGGTGTTGCGGGTTTATACGATTATGGACCTACTGGATCTGCACTCCAAGCTAATATCTTGGATCAATGGAGAAAACACTATATAATCGAAGAAGATATGTTGGAACTTGATACCACTATCATGACTCTTTCTGAGGTACTCAAAACTTCTGGTCATGTTGACAAGTGAGTCAATTCTCTTATTTAATAAGAACCAAGAGGTGTTTAGGCTAAACGAACACAATCATCATCTTCTCCCCTCCCGCCCCGCCCTTTCCTTAAAACCCCCTCAGATTCGCCGATTGGATGGTCAAGGATGTACAGACCGGTGAAATCTTCCGAGCGGACCATTTAGTCGAAGCAGTCATTGAAGCTAGACTCAAAGGAGATAAAGAAGCCAGAGGCGTAAAGCATGAAGAACCGGAGAAAGAGGAAGATGAGAAGAAGAAAAAGAAGAAGAAGAACGTTAAATCCGTTGCTATTAAACTAGAGGACAGCGTCGTAGAGGAATATGAGAGTTTGTTGGCTCAAGTGAGTTTAGATTTCCGTTTCGCTTTTGCTTTTGCTTTGTCCTACGAGACGGAGTGAGGGCGGACATTTGAGAAATTGTTGCGAAGCAAAAGGGAAATAAATTCTACGCCTTGACATCAATGTTCAATCAGAAAGAGGAATAATCCGCTTAATCACGTTGAATCTACTCATACTGATACCACGCAACTCAACTCTTAGATTGACAACTACACCGGACCACAACTTGGTGAACTCGTCCGAAAACACAACATTCGAAACCCTACCACCGGCAATGAACTCTCTGAGCCTGTCGAATTCAACTTGATGTTTGAGAGTAACATTGGTCCTACCGGTCAAATCAAGGGGTGAGTAGAAGTTTCTCACGTATCTTCAATCACGCTGGACTATGCGTGATCAGCGCTGATACTCTATGACTTGTCCAGCTACCTTCGACCTGAAACTGCACAAGGTCATTTTGTAAACTTTGCACGACTTTTGGAGTTCAACAATGGTAAAGTACCATTCGCCTCTGCTCAGATCGGCCGAAGTTTCAGAAATGAAATTGCTCCTAGACAAGGTCTGCTTCGAGTTCGGCAAGTCATTTCTTCATGATATTTTGTGAAGGATATACCGCTGACACTATCGCGTGCACGTAGAGAGTTCACCATGGCTGAAATCGAACACTACGTTGATCCCCTCGATAAACGACATGCTCGATTCAACGAAGTCAAAGACGTTCAATTGACTTTACTACCTAAAGACGTTCAGACTGAAGGTCGAACTGAGCTTACCCAAATGACAGTCGGTGATGCTGTAGCTAAAGTGAGTCCCTTGATTCGTTGCTTGAAGATAATGGCTGCTTTGCTGATACGATCGAGTAGAAAATAGTAGATAACGAGACTCTTGGTTACTTCCTTGGACGAACGCAACTTTTCCTCGAAAAGATCGGTATCGACCCCAAGAGATTGAGATGCAGGCAACATATGGCAAACGAAATGGCTCATTATGCTGCTGTGAGTAGAATCTGGAGTTGAACCTGTTTCATCCTTGGCGTGTAAATACTTGATACAAAGGGGTGGAGCTAATTCGATCACGTCGACTCATCAGGATTGTTGGGATTTCGAAATTCAATCATCATATGGATGGATAGAATGTGTTGGATGTGCTGATCGATCAGCATATGACTTGACTGTTCATTCAGTACGAACCAAGCAACCTCTAAGAGTACAACAGAAATTAGATGAACCTAAAAAAGTTGAAAAATTAGATGTTCAATTCGATGCCAAGAAGTTTGGAATGACTTTCAAGAAGGATGCAACTTTGATCAAAGAGACTCTACTCGGTTTAGAAAAAGACAAATTACAATGTATAAAGGATGAACTCGCCAACGGGTACGCTAGAGTCGTTTTTGATCGAAAGAGAACTCATGCTGATCGATGATATTTGGGTATGGCAGTAAATCGTCAGTCAAATGTGCTGATGGTAAATCATACGAAATCACACCTGATTTAGTCAAGATTGATCCTATAACCGTTACTGAGCATAGTGAGTGTCCCTTCTCCAGCCTTCTTACGGACGCAGTGGTTAGCTGCTAAACTATCTTACGCGTAGTGCGAGAATTCACCCCTAATGTCATTGAACCTTCTTTTGGTATTGGTCGAATTCTCTATTCATTGCTTGAACACTCTTACTGGGCAAGAGAACAAGACAAAGCTCGAGGTGTCAGTCTAGTCTCTTCTAGAAGCCGAGCTACTTTAACTGATATGCGGATTTGTGTATAGGTCCTCTCCCTCCCTTCCATTGTTGCTCCAATGAAATGCCTTATCGTTACTATCTCTCAAGACCCAGAATTGAGAGCTAAGATACACGAAATCTGTGAGTGACGTCGTCTCTTACACCTCAGTGCACATTTGCTGATACGATGCCGCTTGGCGAATACAGCTCGAAAGATGAGAAGGATTGGTATTGCCAGTCGAGTTGATGATTCTTCGGCATCGATCGGTAAGAAATACGCTAGAAATGACGAGCTTGGTACACCTTTTGGATGTACCGTTGATTTCGCATGTGAGTCGCGTCTGTATATCCTCATTCAATGTCCGGGAAACTGATGTGTCATCCCATGGTAGCCATCAAGAACGATACCATGACGTTACGAGAAAGAGATTCTACCAATCAATTGATCGGTAAGATCGACGATGTCATCGAAGTGGTTGATCAGTTGGTCAAAGGCACGATCGACTGGTCTGGTGCTAGTCAACGATTGGAACCTTATAGCGGTGTCCAAGATGTTGAGGAGTAGGTTTAGAGTAGTTGAAATGCATATTATAGTATATACGAGTAGCGTATTCTCCATGAGCCATATGCATGAATACCAGAATACCATATGATATGATATGCAAGTAATTAATGTCTGCCACATTGGTCTCTTATATCGGCGTTATCTTCTACCAGGGATGGGGGTTTATAATTCCGGAATAAGTCGGGGTGGGTTGTTTAATATTCCGTTGTGTGTGATTGGCAGATTGAGGCAAAGAAGTGGGATTTCACTAACTACGCTCCTGCTATTGATCATTATTCTATATCATCGACATCTATAAATCACCTTCATCCTTCATCCCAAACCCCTCCCGCCAAAATGCTCTCTCAAGCTTTCCCAAGGCTCGTCAGCAGGGCTGCAAGAGTATCACCCATTGGCAAGGTAAGTTGATATGTTTTGGATAGAATGGGATCTCAAATCGATCGACATGTCATATCAGTCGTCTCTCTCGGTTCAAATATCAAAGAGATGATGTCGAAATAAGATAGTGGAAAAGAGGGCACTGTGATAGTTCAAATGCTGATCAAAGCAATATGTTTTGGGTGTATATTTACTTAGGCTCGATTCTCATCACAATCATCTCCCTCAGTACCTTTCTTAGCATCAAAAACAGCCATTGGAACGTCAACTTTATTAGCAGCAGGTTCATTAGCATGGTACAATCATTTATACGGTACAAGCTCTTTATTACCTGAAGCCTCAGCAAATTCAGCCGCTGAAAATGGTATGCATCCTACCACATGGCCATTTGAACATTATGGTCCTTTCGAGACTTTTAACCATGCCAGTATCAGAAGAGGTTATCAAGGTGAGTTTTGTTTGTTTCTTCTGCTTCAAGTGGGGCTTGGTGCATAGGATGAAGACGCGGAGGAGTTGTTCGAAGGGAGTGGTCATTAGGTTAGATATCAATCAGAAGTTAGAAGGATCGGCGCTTATGGATGCTATATACTGTCGGAGGCGAGTGAGAGCAGACGGACATGATCAGGGTCTTTTGAAAATGGATAGAGAGGAAATAGAAAATGCGCTTCTGTGAAAGACATGAATCTAGAAGGTAATATCGTGGATGCAGTGACACTGACACACCAATTCCTACTTGACAGTTTACCGAGAAGTCTGTTCAGCTTGTCACTCCCTCGATCGAATCGCTTGGCGAAATTTGGTCGGTGTATCTCATACCGTAGATGAAGCCAAAGCTATGGCTGAAGAAGTCGAATATACCGATGGACCAAATGATGAAGGAGAGATGTTCCAACGACCGTGAGTAAAAACTCCCTGCTTTAAATGATGTTATGTGGGTTATTTATCGGTGGATATCGAATCCGAGATTATTTTCTTCGTCAACATACAATTCGGAATACTGTAACAGGGGAGAGGGGTTTACTCTGATTAGATCCCTATGATTAGTGGCCAAAATAAAAAGCAGAATGCTAATACCCTTACGTTTTTGTTTCAACAGAGGAAAGCTCGCAGATTACATGCCTGCACCTTACCCCAACGAAGAAGCCGCTCGAGCTGGTAACGGAGGGTGAGTAATATCTTCCACTCAGACATCACGACATCATGAATAAAAGAAATCTCTGAGCTGACTGGGTACCGTTCATTTCCAAATTAACAGTGGTCTTCCCCCAGATCTTTCACTTATCGTAAAAGCTCGACACGGAAACGCCGATTACATTTACTCTCTTCTTACTGGATACTGTGACCCTCCCGCTGGTGTTAAACTTGCAGAGGGTATGAACTACAACCCTTACTTCCCAGGTGGTGGTATTGCTATGGCCAGAGTATTGTTCGATGGTTTAGTTGAGTACGATGATGGTGAGTTTATAGTGACGTTGGCTTAGATGTCCATCTCTTCTCGATGATATCCCGCTAACCCAAAAAACTATCATGATAGGAACCCCCGCTACATCCTCTCAAATGGCTAAAGATGTTACCGTTTTCCTCAACTGGGCAGCTGAACCTGAACATGATCAAAGAAAGAAGATGGGTTTACAAGCTTTAATGATTCTTTCAACTTTAACCGCTATTTCACTTTACGTCAAGAGATTCAAATGGTCATACCTCAAAACCAGAAAGATCGTATATGACCCCCCTAAGCCCGCTAGACACGGTCCCCTTTAAACGTAATATCATACACATCTTTTGATCGGTTTTTGTAAATGGGAAGGCAAGGTAGGGGGAGCCTGGAAGGTTGTTGACTAGGTTTTTTTAGGTATAACTCTAGTATTAGACTTGTTTGGGATGAGGACGGTTTTCTCTTTGTGCGCATGCAATAAAAACTCATTTTCTCGGCACGTATTAGAAAAGTCATCGTCAGGAAAGGGTTCATCAAAGTGTACAGACGGTACGCTTGCTGAAAAGGGCGAACTGTTCACGTTCAAGCTTTGTACTGAAACACGTTATCTGACTTCCTCTTCCATCTTTTCTTCTGTTCATACAAGCACAGCCCTGTCTTCCCTTGGTATACGTTTCCCATCCTATCTGCTTTGGCTGATCTTCTTCCCATCACCATAGCTTATTTCTGAATGAAGCACTTCATCCGCAGCATCAAAGTTGACCTTGCTCATCGTTAGAGCAGTGATCAATGAATTGCAAAGTAGGTGTTCCAAGACATTTGACCGAAAATCAGGTAAGGACCGTACATATCCCGCGACGTGAGTATTATGCTATCTATGAAAACAAATCACACGAGTCGTCAGTAGGGTGTTATGAACTGTCGCAATGTGATATCTATGAAGAGATCAACCTACTAGGCGTCATTGGAGTATGTCAGTCTTTAAGTCACTGCATGTAAGAGATATCAACCATTATGACCTTGTTGTTCATGTATGTAATTGTGTACAGATGATCAACATGTTGCACGAGAACTAAAGACGCGTTCAAAGCCTACACGTATAACCCGCTTGAAGTCGAGCATCAGCGATGAGGATATTGGGACCGTTCTCCCTTGTTCAGTATGGGTTCTCTTGCTGTCTCCTCCATGCATCGAGTAATTCTCTATATCTACAAACAATGTAATATAAATTTTAATGTAATAATCGGTTGATTATCCGGATGAATGTGCCCCGATGATATAAATCTTCGGCCATTGACCACGTAGATACGGTTGACCGACGGCCGTCATCTCGTGTATGGGCTTTTTATTCACGTTCTTCTTTCTCACGTCTGTCACTGACTAGCTTCCACGTCTCACGACTCATACATACGTTCACAACGTAGATATCAACGACAGACAGAATCAACAGGTGTATATGTAGTGTTACGAATAATAATAAAAATGGATCAGATACATCGTCAATACTTTGATCAGTTCCCCTTCGTTCCTAACGATCCTGGAATTCAAGTACAAGTAGATATGCAAGATGAAGAGAACGTTGAGAACTCATTACCTTCCACGCCATTAGATGACTCTCACTTTGATCATTCACTTCCAGGATCAACGGAAGATGATGATGCCACTTCTTGTCAAGTAAATAAGGATAACGAGGGTGCTGAAGATATATCCAGATCAGGATCCACGAATACAGATGAAGATGGGATGGATATTCCTTCAAACTCGAAAATGACTTTAGAAACGAAAGAAGAGTCTCAGATCAACGACAGTGACGAAGAAGATAGATTATGTAGAATATGTTTCTCAGGTCAAGAAGAAGAGGTCAATTCAGGTAAAATGATCTCACCCTGTCTCTGTACAGGCAGTATGCGAGTGAGTATCAGTCTCTGACGAACTGTCACTTTGGTATTGTGCGTCACACTCAGCCTATTCCTCTGTGAAAAGCATCGGGACTAAGCTGATCGCAAACGTTCATATCTTGTAGCACGTCCATGGTTAGTATCGTTCCCATTCACAGAACAGAAAGGGAGACTGACAGGATTATAACTCATCATTCGATCGCCTTTAGTCAATTGCCTCAATGCTTGGAGAGGGACAGGTACGAACGCTGTGAGTCGGCCTTATCTTTCTGACTATTGTGAAAAGCCAATTCGAGTCATTCGGAGTAACACTTGGCACTTGTCCCATTTGAATTCTGCTGACTTTCACTTGCGATTCGTAGAAGGCACATATGGGTGGGTAAGAGATCGTTGATAACACGCCTATTTCGATGATGTTCCTCTGAAACCTGATTTGACCAACGTTAGAATGCCCACAATGTCATTATCGTTATCAACTGCGTAGTAAGCTTACAAACTTTCTTCGGTCCTCAAAGCTCTTCGTACTGTAATCCAAGCTGACTCGTCAACTAAATAGGAACTCTGATATCTGGTCTAGCAACTTCCAGACCTATTCTTCTACTCTCCACCCTTATCTCTTTCGTCTCACTTACACTCCTTCTCGGTCAGATTCTACATCTGGTTCTACATCATTCACCTACTATATCACGTACATTGCTATCCCGAACATCACGTTCACCCGTCACCTCGATCTTTGATCTAATGGATGATCCATATGGTGCTATCGATAACGGTCCAGTCATCGTTGTCGGTGGTGGTGGAGCATTGGTTTGGGATATATTCATAGCTGCCATTCAAACTTTTATAGGTATATCAGAAAGGTTTTCGACATATAGAAATAAATTATCTTCAAACCTTCTAATATCTGGACCTTTAACCACATTCGGTTTCGAATTGGTCATTCGATTCTTATTGGGATTGGCGATGTTGGGGTCAATGTCATTCCTATCATTGATATTCACATTATCATTATTTGGCCCATTACAATTAGTGAATGGATTGAGAGGATTTGGATTTTTGGGTAATTGGGGTAGAAGAAGAGTTCGTACAGGTGGTGGTGGAACCAATGGGAATGGAAATACATCAATAGGAACGATCATGATCGTTCTATTAGTCTTGATAGGTGCCGTCAATACTTTATTCCAAGTTTACGCGGGTGTCAGATCAGTAACTCACAGATTATTACTCTACGTCGAAACTCAAATACTGGAAGTGAACGCAGAAGAAATTCGTCAAAAGAGGAAAGAAAGAGAAAAGAAGAAAAGACAAGAGAAATGGTGGATCAGATGGTTCAAAGATGGTCAATATATGACAATCCAAGGTTGGAAAGAATTATATATTAGATCAAGCATACAATTCGATAGGCTGGTCGAAAGGTTCTCCAGAGGTGTAGAAGAAAATGATCATCAACAATGATTGAAAAAGCACTATACAAGTATATACGTGAATCCAACGGTTTGACCTTCTCAGTGTGACATCGTTTTGTTACTGTAATTTCATCTTTCGTCTGTCTGTAATTTAGTTTACCATTAGTCCGACATGTATAGCATCCGGATGATTACATTTAACGATTGGATCTACATACAGTGCATAGTACAATACTAAGAAATAGAGAATCACGCGGCGTGAAAACTATACGAAAAGATGGTGGATGAAGTGGAGTGGAGATGTTCATCATCTTGTCATGGAAGAATAACAAGTGTGAAATAAAGAAGAGCAATCTCTTCTCCTTGTATCAAATTGATGCGATCATCTAATTGAAATTAGGTATTACTCCGATAGCTTTATCTTTGACGTTGGTCAACACGTTCACCACTCCATTCGCGAGATATACTCCTCCTTTGTCATTGTGCCATTCTCCATTCTTGTCCCAATGTCCATGATGTCCTGGTGATGGATCGTTCGATATATCAGAGACTCCGCCGCCGATGAGTAGGCTATATTATTTTTTGAAAAAAAGATGTAGGTCAGTAAGGAATCTCGCTTCCGCTTGAGGATATACGATGAGGTAAGCTGGACAGATACCACATCCAGCGGCATAAATGGTGTAGGTAATAGGACCAGAAGTACGTTCTCTAAGCCATTCAACTCACCCGACAAATATCCAGATCAACCACGCCCACAAGAAAGCCAACCAGAATCTCCTCAGCGCTCTTGATCTTGCTACTGCATATGAAGGTGGTGGAGACCATCCTACAGTGCCATGCCCGTGAGATGCTGATTCGATATCATTACGCTGTTGATGCTGTGTTGGGGGAGGTAATACGGTTTGATGTGGGATAGGGTTATGATGTTGATTAGGTTCAGAGTCTGAGAAGACACACCGTCTGTCAGCGTCACCCCTATATACACGCAACCATGATTGCTCAGGCTCTTTTGATTTCCACCATCACCTTCGCCTGTAGGGATCAGAGGAAACGAGATAGGAATGAAACTCACAAGGAGGAGGGGCATCACTTGGTCCACCAGTTGTGCTTGCACCCGATATGATGGCGGATGACTTTGGAGGACTGTTCGATACTATAGCAGCGTATGACGGCTTATTCGACATCTTGACTTGCGATGTATCTATTTATCAGATGAGAAGTTGGAGAAAGAGACAAATGAAATACCAAGTTTAAGATGAAATGAGTGCGATTAGATGTTATTTGGAGTGGCAAATGAAATTCATGTTGTCGTAGAAAGATTGAGAGATTACGTCATATATCTATCTACTTGTAACCAAAAGATAAACTTCACAACTCAAGCATCCGGTTCTGACATTGCGATTCATCTAACTGAAGATGACCCTCGTCCGAGAGGTATGAGGAGGGTGGAAGTGCATCGAGGACCTGGGACTCAAATTGTACTTGGACGATATCTTTCGATGACCATTTGACACACTCGACTCAGTTACGAAAAGTTGCATGTTTTCATGTTTTATTATAATCTGTCTATTTCATTCCGTCTATATACTAGTTTTATATGTTCTGATTGACCTCTGTGAATTAAATTATTCGCTCAGAGCGGGAGTATGACCTCCTGATTTTACTATATCCTCTTCCTCATCGTTTTTTCCAGGAATGCCCGTTTGTTCCGTTACTACTATTTCATGAGTATGATCAAGAGCCGATACGACTATCCAAGTAGGAATGACAGCTATAAGGAGTATACCGAAATTCATTCCTATACTAACGAAATGATTGACTCCTGCTTCACTTTGCATTGCCCATGCTACAGTTTGACCTAAAGCTTCAAGTCCACGAAGAATACCTGTATGATGAGAGAGTGATGATAGATCCGCTATTCGCACGACAACAAAGGAAAAAATCAGCAAATCAGGTTAATCTAAGAATAATCGCATATTTCCCCCGTTCTTTGACAAAACGGATTACCAAGGCTTGATCGTCTTGATCGATACTCACTGGTATATTGGCCAACTACCCAATAGAGGTATTGTTGGAACGATTGACCGATAAAAGTCCACAAGAATACTAAAGCGTATGCGGATCCAAAGCCACCTTGAAACCAATCAAATACAGGTGGATTATCATAAAATCTCTT
This sequence comes from Kwoniella shivajii, assembly GCF_035658355.1. Taxonomy (NCBI): domain Eukaryota; kingdom Fungi; phylum Basidiomycota; class Tremellomycetes; order Tremellales; family Cryptococcaceae; genus Kwoniella; species Kwoniella shivajii. Next base: position 1,511,063 of record NC_085915.1, read on the forward strand.
CTGTAGAATGATTGCCCAGATCCATGTTCCAGTCATAATAATCACAATCGTAGCCTGTAATTTGATTCATCAAAAGAATTACCCCGACCAAAAATGTCAGATAAAAGTAAAACCTTTAGTAATTTGAAATGATCCAGATATAGCTTACAAAAGCTATTCTTGCACGAGTACGGATATGGATTGATTGTTTATCTAAAAAAGTTCCGATGATGAAAGAACTGCAGATACCAGCGAATGGAGTAAAGAATGATGAAAAGGCTCTGGATCGTACAGTCTGTGAACATAGCAAACCCTATTTATTTAGTATCATATCGAGATCTGAGTTCACACCGGTAGCAATAGACGAGACTCACGAAATAACTTGTTAACCAAGTACTAACGAATGGGTTATAGAAATAACTGATAAAGAAAGCCGGAACGAGAAGGACGATTCTCCTTGAGGTTGCTAATTTCACAACAGCTCTCAATTCTTCCCACAATGAGGCGTGTTTATGTACAACGACTCTGGTCCCGTCTTTTCGCCATACTATCAATGGATATCAGCATTGGCTTCAATCTGTAAAGTTCATGTAGGGAATAAGAGGATAATTACCTTTTGAAGCAGGGCTCAAGCATAGAGCGATGGGTAAACCAAGACACATGAGGACTATGAAGACGATATAAGTCGCGGATCTGTTGCTCATAGTCAGCTCGATCAATCAATTGACGCAACTGCGAGTGGGAACAGATCAACTCACCCCACTGATCCAGCGGTTTCACGGTTCGCGTTCAAACCTAATGTTATCGCGCCTCCAATGATCGGTCCAGAAGCTTTAGCAGTCTGCCAACAAGCCAGGTAAAATCCTCTTTCTTTCGGACTGGGATATCCGATAATAATCGCTGCTTCACTAAGAAAGCCCGAGAACAACAAGGTCAACTATTTCCTTCGATGTCAGTAATGATATGACAGACTTACGCGGCCCAAAAGAATCCAGCGGAAATACCACAGCATACACTTCCAAAGATCATAAACCATGTAGTGGCAGTTTTGTTATTGGTGTATAACCCAGCTCCGTAAAGTGGATAACCGATTGCCTGTTTAACAAGGTCTAAATTCAGTCTCGTCTTTCATGTATATAACTCGAAATATATGACAAAATCACTCACACTGCAAGCCGAATGTCAGCGGAAGTCGACGTTCAACGGATATCCTACTCACCCTATTGCCAACCCCCATTTCAATCCTATCCGATTATTGATAGCTCCCGCAAGTACACAGAAGACAGCAAATAGTGCATATAAGATAGCGTTTGCAGCGGAGACTGCAAATGGTTCGGCAGCTCCTCCAGCTCCAAGTCCTCCTAGAGCGTCCCACCTATCACCATATCAAGCTTGTTAATCAGCAAACGCACAAACATCCAATTAAGAATCGATACTTACATGCCTGGAGCAGTAAAGGATACACCAGCTGCCACGGCGATTTGGAAGGGCACCGACCGGTAAACTAGAGCATATCCGACAATACGTAAGCTGGCTGATTACCATATTTTTTGGGTGAAATCAGAGTATTTTACTCACAGGACTTCTTTCGGTTGATACCATCATTCTGCTCAGTAATGGAAGCCATATTGTCTCAGCAAACAGGGATTCCAGAGAGAGATACAAGGTTATGAGTCTGAATGAAGAACGAAATATCTCGAAGACTACATGATATTATTCTGAATTATGAACATATCATTGGAAAAGTGAGCTTTTTTTTCGCGCACGCCATCATTGACAATACATGCTTATTCCAGACTTGTTAAAGCTGATCGAAGGGTCAAGGAATTCGACTTCGCTTGGCGACTCTCGTTTCTACTCGGAGTAGCTACTTGAAAGTGAAGTAACCAAGTTCGCTAGGAGATTTTAGTGCGTTGATTCGGAATGTTGGCCCATGTGGAATATTCCCCTCGGTTACGCCAAGCTTTTATACGAGTTGTAGATCGAGTCATCCCGAACATTACAATTCCGAAAAATGACTTCTATATATATATAGTCTTTTGAACTGTCCAAATCTTCTTTTTCTTTGCTTCACGTAGCTTATCAACGGCCTACCTTCGATGGCCGACCTGCGTAAGACGAAGTATCTTACAATGCCTCGATGCGACAGATGACTATATGATCATGCAAGAATATGCTGAGATTCTGATTTCGGAATCAGATTATTTAGAAACCCCCCGTAAAAATAATCGCGAAAAACGCGTCGAGGAAGCACGATGCTGAATTACCCAACATCCGTTTACATACGATCCATTCGCATATCAGACCCTTCAGTGTCGTTCTCTTTATACATTTACTGTTCAGGTCATTCACTCACCGACTAGTCAGTGTAAAGATCAAACACAACTAATAAAGTAGCAATATGACAGCTCCAAGCGGCTCGCAGTGAGCAGATCTACCCATGATAACAAGCTCTACATCACACTGACAATCGTCAAATCTGCTTAGGCATCAGGACACACATGTCGCAGCTTATGTCTGGGCTTTACCAAATCTCCGTGCCAAAATCCTGGAATATCTCCCTTCCAAGGCTCTCATTACGACTTTGACACTCAATAAAGAGAACTTAAGATCTGCTGCGGAGATATTGTTTGCAAAGATTCTATATCATGATTGTATGAAAGTAGAGAAAGCCTGTACTTCCATAGTGAGTTTTGTGGTGACATTTGGATGATATTGACCATCTATGCTGACTGTTGGCTCTTGACACACAAAGTCCAGAACACGCTTATACCTCTCGGCTGTCCGTCATATCGATACTACCCCCCCATATCAAGATACCAATCGCGATCGAACCCTTGACAGGTCCCCATCTGAAGCTGTATTATTTGCGCGATATCCCCGATTACGATGGGTGACGTACGACTGCGATACTTTGGAACTCGTCGATCTCGACTCCTCGCCGCCCAGATTCATCCACCACATATTATATGACTTAAAGCCACATTACGTTGATGATGACGACTTTCCACTCGAACGAGACGAGTTTCCTTTAGATTGGGATATCACCTCGATTATTCGACACGTTCAGTTGAACAATTGTGACGAGTTCGATACAGAACGCATTGCATATTCCGAGGTATTCTTTCGCACCTGGCTCGAAAAGAGTGGTATGTTCAAAATACCGGTGATACAGTTAGAAATGGACTTTCTCGTTCCATGTAAACGACTATGCGAGGTGTTCTCAACAATGTACCGGGATCATCACGAGATGCCTAAAAGCATTCGTCTTCGACCTGAAGAAGAAGCAGAAGGTCCCAACATCATCGACGTGATAGAACAGCTGAGCTCGCTCGTGGAGAAAATCGATATAATGCCTCCTACATCAACGGACAGATCCAAGGTTATCACCTCCATCTATGATTTTTTCTCATCTGGCCTCAATTGGAGTTCCATTCCTGATCGGAAAATCAAGGATCTAAGTGTTCTGTTGCCGCTCACACCCAAGTCCGATTGTTCCCTCCAAGAACTAGACATCGCCTATACTGGTCCACATATAGGTCTCACAAGTTTCTCGCTGACTTTGGATGTACCGTCGGTTCAACCGAATGCGGATCCTAGTTCCAACGTCGGTTTGACGGATCACGTGCCTTCTTTTTCCCAGATTGCCAAAGCGATGTATTGCATTGGAGGGACTGGATGTCAGTATAGCTTGAAAATACATGGTACGGAGGACATGAAGACTACGAGTGAGATCTGGACTAGCTTGTTGAGGAAAGAGATCTGGGAAATTATCAGGAACGAAACGAAGCTCGTCGGATGGAGACGCCTGAGGCTTGAAGAAAGGGTATGATCAGTCAAAGACAGGAAGGGGATTCAGAGATCATTGATCTCTTGGTCTCAAAAAAGGTTAAATCATGAACAATGCCACGATGCATAGCTCAAATCGGCGCATAAATGTTTACCATTAGCCTGATGTTGGGATTTGTATGTCACATGCCAGTTTGAGGAGGTTTCATTGTCATGGCACTTTTTATGCATCGGTCTTTTCCGAAGCAGCACATGTTATACGATTACGTGAAGGAGAATGGTAATCTAGTTCCCATACTCCGTGGAGGGCTTCCACATTCCTTTGTTGTACCTCCATTCTGCTCGTAACCTCTTCCTGTGCGTGTTGATAGTGTCAAATTCATCCCTTGTCCTTCTCTTTGGGTGCATGACCTCTTCAGACTGGACCTCAACAAGGTGATCTTGAATGCACCACCCATCACCATGATTCACCTCTTAACCATTCTCGCACACCTCGCATGTGTGATTGCGGCGATAACGTCACAGCAGCCCTTGCAGACGAACTCGAATGAGCCATCTATTCTCTCGTCAAGCTTGAGAGAGAGGATAGACACACTGAGAGAGAAATGGGGGGTCAAGGGTATCAGCATTGGATTAGCGGCTTCACCCAATTCCACGATACATACATCTGGGAAAGATAAATGGACGTTAGAGACAATGTCATTTGGAGAAGCAGACCGATATGGAAATAAGGTGGATGGTGATGTGCGTTTAGTTATCTAGCTATCCAATATCAAGCTAAATGAGAGTTTTTAGACGATGTTCGCGATTGCCTCGAATTCGAAGCTATTTACCGCTTTATCCATTGGACTGCTCGTGGAGAACAATACCGTTCTACCTAATGGGGAAAGACTGGAATGGTCCAGCAAAGTGAAGGATATCTTGCCGGAATGGAAATTGAAAGATCGATACGCTTCAGATCACATGGACTTGATCGATCTAGCTTGTGAGTTACAAGCTGGGGACCGGATGTCTTGGCTGACATCCTCGCAGCGATGAGGTCTGGCATGCCTAGACATGATTATATTCACGGGTGAGTCGCCCAGATCAATCTACCATCTCATGATGTTGACAGCTTGCAGTGGCGAGTCTCCGGCACAAGTCATATCATTCATGCGACACCTTAACCCCTCCACCGAATTTCGTCAGAATTGGCAATATAATAACCATCACTACTTTGCTCTTGCGTTGATTGTCGAGAGACTCTTGCAGATTCCATTTCAGGACTATGTCAAACTTCATATACTGGATCCCATCGGAATGTCAAGCACGACTCACAATTCTACAGAAGCCTTAATATCTGGACATAGAAGTGATTCTTTTACACGTACGGGTGTAAATGTGACAGCCTGTTGGGAAGGAATAGACAGGAGAGTGGACAAATTAGCCGCAAGCTGCCTGACAGAGCAAGGAACCTTTGGGTGGTGGACTGCGAGTGATGGATTATTCGAAGCAGGTGTGGGAGGTGTAGTGACCTCAGGCAAGGACATGGTGAGTGACTTTGCGTCTCGTATAGTACGCTGCTGAAGCGTATAGTATTTTCCTACTGGTATAGGCAAAATGGGTAAAAGAACTTCTACATCCAACTGTCTTACCCCATTCTTTGGTTGATAAAGTTACAACAACGCACACTGTGATGTCAGGTACTGCGGATCATCTTGAATACGGTGTCTTCACATACGGTCTGGCCCAATGGGTCTATACCTATCGGGGTCACGCTGTACATACTCATACGGGCAGTGTGCCCGGCCAGCATTCGCGAATGCTTCGAATCCCGTCTCTTGGATTTGGCTTTATGATAGCCATCAACGATGACAACTTCGGCACACTTTTCCAAGAGACTATAGCAAATATGATTGTGGATGAGGTATTGAACCTAGACCCACTCGACTGGGAGTACAAGATCGCCAAGCAGATGTTCAAAATCCCGCTATATCCGGACGCTCCGGAAGACCCCAAGCCACACGTTGAACATATCGAGGGAATATATCATCATGCAAGTTATGGCGAAGTCAATCTTGTCGAGGTTCATATACCTGAATCGAAAATTGATCTACCGTTCTCCGATCTGACTCTCAACGCGCCTCTTAATATAACAGGTCCAGTCTTTGTGGCTGAGATCGACAAGATTTTTGTGACTCATTTGGTTTTCACGCATTTCGATGGACCTCTTTTCAACTGGACTGGGGTATATGTCGCTGATAAACTTGGCAAGCATGACAAAGTCTTAGGCAAGCTTACCCAGGTCGTTCAGGTTGGCACCGCGGTGATATTGGATGATGGTATAGGTATGTTCGGAAATTGGTGGGGTAAAGGCAGCACAGTGGAAAGCTCAAAAGTGAACTTGACCCAAACAAAGAAACATGCAGAAGTCTGGTTTGAGAAGCGGTAGTATCGGATGTTTCATGGCAGATTCAGTAACGCCAAGTCACTGTAGACTGCAGCGGGTCTAACCTTTTTGATATTAATACAGTCTATAGTCTGTAATGCAGGAGTTGTAACCGCCAGTGTATCGGAACTAGACTTCCGAAGTTGAATACTATAGCTGCAATCACATACATGTAAACTCTACAACTCTTACAAACGACTAGTGTCTGTTCTCAGGTCGTGCCATTGCGTGTCTGGACCTACGGTACGAGTACATAGCGCAGTCAATAAATATACGATCTCATCCCTTTCTTCTCGAAGTTTTGCATGTCCAACGCAGAGGAACATCGACACGTGTGAATGGCGCCGAGAACAGCTCATGTTGCGATTAGACCTCGGTGTTACTTTTTGTTCTCGTAAAAACGTAATGTTTGGCGTACCTTGCGATTAAATGCCGTTGTGTGCCGGGACCTCACATGATACAAAAAAAGGAACCCCTCTTGCCCCGCTTGTTTCTGATCAAACCTTGAACAACATAGGAATTTGCATTCAGGGAATCGCCTCTCGCCTCTGCTCACTCGGCGCCAGAGCCAGTAGTAGTATATCCTCTTATAGCCGGTAACTATTGTCTTTACTGCGACGTTCACGGTGAGTGATGGGGTTTAAGCTATAATTGGCTTGAGTGAATGTTCACCGGCTGACTCCTTTCCGCTGAATACAATCCGCAAAATTAGGAGCTCCGCATAGTGGATGAGATCGTGATTCGTAGCGCTTTTTATGAGCACATTATTAGAGACGAATAGGGAGTTACGGGACATAGAAGGGGGTTTGTTCGTTTATCTGATCCTTGTTGTGATTTGTAGTTCCGCTTCTTCTTCTCTGAACATAACATAAATTACCTCGCTGAAGAGGATCAGAACCTCGTCTATATATACTAGTAAAGCGCAAGCTCTCGGTGTGATCGAGTTCCAGAACGTAACGTGTTTTACCGGGGCCAGCCTAGACGAGTGAACAGAGGTTATCAGGTTTCATGCAACAAAAGCTCGAAACTCGAATTTACCCAACTTTGTAAAATCATCTCAATCGACGTCAATACTTTTACTACATATAAAGCGGATTCTTCACATTTTTAAGTGACAAGACGATGAGTTCTGCGGGAGGTCCTTCGGCTGTAGCGAAACCGATCAAAAGGGCTTGCGATCAGTGTCATGCACGGAAGGTCAAAGTAAGTGGATTATAACTCTTCAGAACCCGAATACGAGCTCATACATCACGAACCGTTATCGCTTTCCAGTGCAGCGGTCAAGAGCCTTGCGAAACATGTCAGAGATCGGACCTCACTTGCTCATTTCTGAAACCGGTCTTACCGAAAGGTCCAGCACCGAGGTCGATGTTCGTGTTACGTTTTGTCTTTAGGCATAAGGTGTAGGGGAATTGCTGACATAGCTATAGGTCATATCGAGCTCGTAAGGGAATCGTGCCTGGTAATGGTGCACGTATCTCTCGCTCTTCCTCCCCTGTGCGACGACCTAGAGAAGATTCCGTTCAGAGTTGGAAATCTGATGCATGGAGAGACTTTGATACGACTTTTCAACCAGCTCAATGGAATTTTTCGTCACTGCAACCCGAGGAGACTGCGTCAGCTTCAGCTGTATTGGAAGGCTTGTGGGAAGAAATCTGTGCGGAATCTAGTGGTGAAAGTACCAATACTGTTGTGGACGAGATCCGGACCACTAGTCCCACCTCAAGCTTTTCTACTCAACCAGGATTGCTAGACACGTTTGATCCCTTTCTCTTGACGACCCCCCCGCCCCCGATTCCAACTAATAGCAATCCAACGTCGACCTTTGATGACACAAACCTCTTTTCCCTACTCAGCCAAGCTCTCGTTCCCAATACCAACATTGCTCAACCAAACTTTTATAACAATTTCTCTGTTCTGGGTTCCACTTTCACTCCGTCCACTAGTATCCCATGGTCCTTACCATTCTGTCCACCCGAAGATGTATCTCCTATACTCACTCTCACCCTCGAAACTCTTATTAAGCCTCAACTAGAAGTGTTCTTTGAGCGAGTATATCCGATGATACCCATCTTCCCCCGATCTTTCGTCTTTGGCAGACTAGAGGATGTCGAATATCATCAAAATCGGGCATTTGTCGCCCTCATATTAGCGATGGTATCCCTCTCACTGATACACCCGTTGAAGCCGGAGGAAGTAAGAAGTCGTCCCACAAGAGCCAAACAAAGTCAAACATTGATGGATGAAGTGTATCGACTCAGGTCAAAGATGGATTGGGCATCACAGACAAGTGTGGAGGGAGCGACAACAAGCTTTGTGATGTTTGGAGCGCTGTTTGAACTCGGTCATGCCGAAGGATCGCGGCTCAGATTGAGAGAAGCATTAGGTATTGGAGAGCTTTTGAAATTGGATGAAGCGAGAACGTACATGAACGTGGAGCCCGACGAAGCGAGGCGGCGAATGCGCCTGTTCTGGGTTTTGGGAATTACCGAAAGGTGAGATAAGCATTCCTTCTGAACCAAGCCAAATGGCTGATTGCGATCAATAGGGCATTCGCTTTACAGAGATATGGAGCCATTACATTCCATGGGTCGCTGCAGATACCTGCTTTCATGGCTTTGGATCCGACACAAGATTTGGCATCACGTACTTTGCATCACCTTGCAAGATTATTCTCTTTTGTTGATTCGAATTTGGTGACTTGTTGGAACGGTAAATGTGACCCTACGACCTGTACGGATCTCCCGAGGGCGAAGGTTTTAAGGATCCTGCGAACATTGAACGGTACACCGAGTCAAGTATTTGGGAGTGATATTGCTCTTACAGGGTTGAGCGATGTACAGCAGGCGGATCTTTTGATCACTTGGCAATGGCTAAGAAACCGTGTTTGGCGATTGGCGGTTGGCCATGGATTGACAGATGAGAATGCGGAAGCAGAGTTAGGTGTTGGGTATGTCGTGGATGTGGCAAGTGCAACCGTTTTGATCTGCCGGAGACTCAGTGCTGGAGCACTAGAAGCTCATGGGTGTGGATTTGTGAGTGGGCGATTATCACAGATTTCCAACGAGTAAAGCTGACGAGACGATGTTAAGGTGGAAAAACTATACGACATCGCCTCGATAGTCACTGAGCTAATGCAGAGTTCGCCACAACTACAAAGTAAGCTTATGGACGTGGCCAGAACAGATCAATGGAACGATCTCTTGCAAAGCTTGTATAATTTGGTTGCTCAACATTCTTCCGGCACCACCTTTATACAACCGATGTCGCAGGCCTTGTCAATTGCCAATGGTGTCAGAATGCTGTGTGCGTCTACTGGCTGATCGACAAGCAATGATTCAGCGACTGTTGTAAACTTATGTATACTATGATCATCTCTTGTGCGTTGTTGTGCTTTTGAGCGTTAAGTTGCACGGAACACTCCGGATTCACTTTGGCCCGGGTCATCAGGGTGCCGGCGCCGTTCCGGTTAACTTGGTTAGCATGTGATCATCTGGGTTATTGACCTCATCTCGGTCCTTCTGTCTTGAGTTGTTCGACTTCCGTATTCCGATCTATACCTTGCCAAGGATGAGTCTATGCATGTTATATCAGACCCCCTGTTCTGCATCCTCAAGACGAACAGTTGAATTGATTCGTAGTATTCGTAATACACCTTCAATACCTTAGTAGAAGCCGCAAAAATGACTCAAAATGAGGTGAACGGTGTCAATGGTCATAGCAAGAGCAACAATCACAGCGAGAGCAGATACAACACTGTTCTCTATCGACCAAGACCTCAGGAGACATATGACCTGACCGGTAAGTGACACAGACTCGGCTCTGTAGCGGATGTTCGCTTACTGTTATTGGTCTGTGTAGCTGTTGACACGGGTTCTTTCTACGGTAAACTTCGAATCTTATACGCCAACAAAGTACTCAAGACTCAACTTGAACAATTGAAAAAGCAAGGTAGTTATGATGCTTTCAGATTGAAATGGCATCCCGCATATGATGTGCGACGGCTGTATGGTGGGAAATGTCGAGTGAGTTTTACCAATCTGCTAGACACATAGCAGTAATTGTGGTTTACTGATCAACCGGTTTGGTATATAGACAGATGGATTCCCCCCTTCTTTATTCTGGGACTCTGATGTTGGCAAATGGTGAGTACCAATTTGCATTTCGAGGATTTTTCTGTCATTTGTAGAATGAGAATACCGAGTGACATACAATTTTGGCTTTTTAGGATTGAAGGAGCTTGTTACTTCCTTTCTTCCCCTGATGCCAAAGAGTGTTCTCATGCTGCCGAATTCGATTCTGCGATACAAGAACTAGTAGATATGATGGAAAAAGCTCAGCAGCCTGATGGATATCTCAACATTTACTTTACCGTAGTTGACGAGGCAGGACGGTTCAAAAATCTTCGAGATTCGCATGAGATGTGTGAGTAAAACATATAATTCTCAACGAATTCTGGCCGATGACAGCTGATCTCAACGTACGGCATTTTCAGATAACGCTGGACATCTGCTGGAAGCAGCATTGGCGCATCAGAAATATACAGGATCTCGTCAGTTCATCGATATCATGATCAAAGTTCGTTCTTGCATTATGTCATTGAACTGTATAGCAACAAGGCTGAAAGTTGATGACATGTTTGCGTAGAATGTGGAATGTTTCATAAAACATTTTGGTCCTGATAAATCTCAACTACATGGATATCCCGGACATCCTGAATTCGAATTAGCAATCTTGAGATTATATAATTTCACGAAAGATCCCAAACATCTGAAATTTGCCGAATACCTACTACAAGCTAGAGGAGTTGAAAGAGAGGATCAAGGTGGAGACAATTATTTCGTCTATGAAGCCAAGCAAAGAGATGACCATATCGTTCCTCCTACCATGGATACTATCTATGATGTTTGGTGAGTGCCTTTTGTTCATAGCATCTCATGTGGTTCGGGAAGGTCAGTTTCTGATATACCATCCTACAGGTATGGACAAGCACATAAACCTATACATGATCAAGAAGAGATTCGTGGTCATTCAGTGCGAGCCTTTTATCTTCTGACCGGAGCCGCCGATTTAGGCGGTGATTTCTTGGAAGACGCCAAAAGACTTTGGGCAGATGCTGTAGATAATAAGATGTATGTCACGGGAGGTTTCGGTACAGAACCTAGAGTAAGCTTCATTCATCTCTCTCTTTACGGATTAACGTCTAATGATTGAAAGTAGTTTGAAGGATTCTCCACAATCCGTCATCATCTCCCTCAATCTACTGGAGAAGGAGGTTGTTACGCCGAGACATGCGCTTCCATAGGCTGTATAATGACTTCCGAACGTATACTTTCACATCAACTTGACGGTAAAGTCAGGGATGTCTTAGAGCTGTGTCTGTTGAATGGCGTTCTTGGGGGTGGCAGTCTGGAAGGAGACGCATTCAGTTACGCAAATAAGCATGCTACTTGGGGTGACGAAGTAGCGACTAGGGAAGAGTGGTTCGAAGGTGAGCACCCTTTCAACTGTAAATCACTCCATTACTTGATAGCTGACGACTCTGTCTCTCTTTAGTCTGTTGCTGTCCACCTAATCTGTCCAGATCTCTAGGCATGTTGGGAGGTTACGCTTGGTCCGCTACGATCGAAGAAGAGAAGAAAGTCATTAATCTAAACGTTTACATTCTTCTTTCAGCCACTCGAACTATTCCTCTTCCAAACGATAAGACCGCAACAGTCACCATGAACAGTGGAATGCCTTGGACTGGACAGACTGACTGGGATTTTAAAGCTCCTGAAGGATGGCAATGGAAAGTTCGAGTACCCAAGCCTGATTATGCTGATAATTTGAAAGTGAGTTGCAAAGCCCTATCTTATGGTATCTACGATGTCTATTTGAAATGACCAATGAATGATGTTATCACAGTTATCCGAAAAAGCTGAAGAGATAGAACCTGGATTCCTCAAAGTGAAACTTTCGAATAACTCAACTCTATCCGAGAATTTCGATCTTCCTATACGGTTACTCGCACCTCACATAACGACTGGTCAAGACACACTGACCGTTTCACGAGGACCAATCATTTACACAGCTGAATCATTCGATAACGCTGAAATTGATGAGAAGCATAGACATTTCGAAGGGGTTGGAATAACTTCTGACACGACATTCAGTGAGAAAGAAGAGGTTATTCATGGTATTCCAGTAATCACTTTACAAGCGAACGAAACAGCATTTGTTCTCCACGAATTAGCGAATGATCAAGCTTATCGAATTGTGACAAAAGAAAAACCTGCTAGAAGTTGGAAAAAACTTGAAAAAGGTATCAAATTCGTTCCGTGGTTCGCAAGAGCCAACAGGGGTGGGGCAGGTCATGTCAGGACTTCCTTCTTAAAGAGCGGATGAAGCGCTGTAAAAGATATCTGGTTTTGTTGAACGTCAGACGAAAAAATAGACGTGCTATATGTACCATTTTACAGTATGTGACAATTCCGAATAAACGAACAGTGGTTCATAAGTCGTCGTATTCAGTATTTGCGCATCCTGCTTCTTTCACCTCTTGCGATTGAGAGCGAAGGCGAAAGGTGAATCTGTCTGTTTTGAAATGATATAATGCATAGATCTTCTACAATTTTGGCTGTATGGTTACAAATTTGCTTGATCAAAATCATTACTTCATAACTTCATGAAATGTCTTCACAAGATGAGGTTGCTTTCTTATGATTGTGTCACGACTTCTTCCTCGCCAAAGATCTGTTGATGAACGAAAAGCTTACGAATCAGCGCCTTTTTCTACATGTATAGTCTTTTGTAAAGATGAGACAGGAAAGACAAACTACTCACCTCCGCCAGGGCAGCTTTGCTTCCAGGTTTGTTCATTAAGAAAGTTTTCAGCCCGCCTTTTAACGCAGGTTGTTTCTTGACCACTTCTTTCAATTGTTCTTTTGGTAATTGAAGTAGAGCACCGAAACTTGCAGGTGCGATCAATTTAGCTAATCTGATAAATCCATCCCAGATAGGTGGTGTTTCCCATATCTTCTTGGTTGTGGAGATCAGTTTTGGTAATATATGGTTGGCGACGAACGGTATCAGTGATTTATATGTCGTGACTACTTGAATGATTGTTCTTAAGAATACGACTGGTAAATTAGCAGAATCTGCTATTCTTGACATAGAGTTGGCTAATACATCAGATCGGAATACCGTTGTCATTGAGAAACAGATGCCGATAGCTATGAATCCAGAAGATCAATTTAGCATTGTCCATTTTCATAATATACAGAAAGAGAAGGTACGGACCTTCAATGGTATATTTTAATTGAGTTTCGTCTTGATGCAAAGCCACCATCAGATCCGCGGGGGTCATCTTACCCAACATAGAAGCGAAAGCAGTCCTGACAAGATCTTTATCATCTGGGTTGGCCAGAAGAGCTACGATTCGAGGTAATTGGTGTTCAATCTCAGCCTAGCAAGCGGGAAGTATCAGTACTTGAGTTGTAATCAAATCAGACATCTTACTGACCTTGTCCAGATCACCAACCACTGAAGCCACAAATTTCCCTTCAACCTCTTTCTCCGCTAGCAGAGTCTTGATCACACTTGTCAAAGCTGGATTCGATCCTCCTTCACTCAATACACCGATGATCCGCATGACCAACTTCTCCGCTCCTTCAGGGAACGATTTGAGGATTTCTAACAATTTCTCCGTTGGTCCCAAAGACTGGATAAGAGGCATTAATTGCGCCTCCAGTGAGTTTTGTATTTCCGGTGGGAGTAAGGGGTAAAGTTGGAAGATTGTATCTAACAATTCCTGTTTTCTTTTAGTCAAAGCAAAAGCTAATTCGACATGTTGTTGTACACTTTCCGGTGTCACTTCTTCCAAGAATTTGCTTTCTATCTGATCAGGAATCACTAATCCTTCTTCCATCCGGACATCCTCGTCGTCTTGAGGTCTCAATCTCCACAATACACCTAAAGCGTATTTGACCAATGTAGGCATCATAGGTGATTCAGGACCCCATTTCCTGACTGTGGTGATGATAGCTAAAACTCGTATCCTCCTCTCTGGATGAGTACACAACCCCAACAGAGCGTCTAAGGCAGCCTTTCTTGCTGGAGGACGAGCTTCGACGATGTCCCTGAGTGCTAAGAACCCGACGAGATTCCGATCAACGTCTTGGCACAATCCCTCAAGTAGTTCAACGAGCTGTGGAGGAATTTCAGGAAGGTCAGAAATGAATGCTGAGAGCGTTTTATCCTTGGAATCGATTTTAGGTAAATATGCGTTCAGTATCGATAACAGATTGTCGGTATAAGCGGACGATGGAGATGGGGACAATTTCGATGTGTACCATTCTTCGTTGAGCCATATAGAAGCAAATTTGGACCTGATAGTTGGCAATTTAGCGATATTCTTACTACGACCCATTCGCGGTACACTTCTTTTAGCAACCGGGCGGGGCAACAGATTCTGCTCACCGATTTACGAAATCCTCCACGACATAATCTGCTACAGCTTTTCGTCTCTCCTTGTCCACATCTCCATGTACCCTCGTCGCTAATCTAGCTAACAAAAGCATCCACATCTCTTTCGGCTTCACAGCCATCTTCAGTGCATCAGTCTCTACGTCTTCTTTAGGATCGGGCAAAGTCGATAGATCGGCACCTGTTGTCCAAATCCTCTGTAAGGCCGTTGACAGAACGTATAATTTGTCATCTAATTCCAAGGGTTCCGGTTGAGGAAGGGTGAAAGATGTGAATGTCAGTTGTTGGTCTTCCTCTTCTGGTTGTTCATCAAGTCCTTCAAGCTTTCAGAAGACTGAGTCAGCCTTGCGTCATAGATGCTCATCGTTGGTTGATAGACTGGCTTACCAATAGATCATCATCATCCAGATCCATATCTAAGGGATTCAGCACTTCATCAAAGTCTTCCTCTTTCGGTTCCATTTTGCTTAATCCCAATGCAGAAGCTAATACCGGAATTGCATTTATTGAACCTTCTGTTATGGCTCTTCTGGCATTCTACATGAATCAGGCGTATCAGCTTGTCTTCAGCGTCATTGATATATACACAGTGTAAACTCACGTCGAAAGCTACATTCAATAGCTCTATGGGCACTATATCCAAGCCCTCCATAACAGCATCTATGACCTTGTCGACAGGTATATCACTTATATCCACCTCTGGACCTTTGCCTATTCCACTACCTGTCTGTACCTCCAATCTCGCTCTTTTTTGAGCTTGTTCACTTGATTCAGCTTCCATAGCATGTTTACCTGGTGCTTTGGCTTTTCGTCTCTCTTTCCGTGTAGACGCCTCGACGACGAAAGCAGATTCCATCCGTTGTTTCTGACGGACTAAAGCTTCATTCAATCGAGCGGAGAAATTCGCGAATGGAGGATGTCTAATACGAAGGCGTCAGTATAAAGGACAACAGGATTGAAGGAGGTGGAGAGTTGCTTACCGTAGAAGGTGAGACATGACAATCCGCATAGTTTTTTCCACCGCCCTGATTTCCATTGGTTGTCTACCTGCTGCACCCAAAGCTGACGGTGTCCAAAGTGTCATTGAACTGATGAGTGCATCTGCGATCATGGGTCGTGATTTACACAGCACGGGAAGAGTATTGATCAGGGGATGAAGCAAAGCAGGATCACTGCATTCCCCCTCAATTAGAATAGGACGAACGTTGAGTACTTAGATACAGGACTCACGATAATGAATACAGATGGGTGACCAATTGAGTGAGAAGAGCGCTTCCTTCTTCTTCAATTTCCGCTGGATTTAATGCACAATCAGGTTGAATCATACTTAGATTGACATCTTTAGGATTTGTTGCTCTGTGTTGAAGCTATATAATACACGTATATGGCTTTGAATCAGTCAAGTTGAATTTAAATCATTTATCGAAAAGGACGCTTGACTCACTCTCGGATCAGCTCCCGCAGCTCTCGTACCCGCCAATACTACTTTCTGTAGGAATTTCCAGGCGGCAGCTTTGATTCCAACATTGCCAGGATGAGAAGTGGGATCCAAAGCTAGAGTCAATATCTTCCTCTTGGATACATTGAATAGATCGACTATTTCGGGTTGCGGTCTAGAAGTAGCTAGGAGTCGGAACATCAATGGGTAGATAGTTGAAAATATTGGAATGACAGCTTTGATCGTTGATATCGATGGCGAATTCAGAAGCTTTACTAATGCCTCCAGACATTGTTGAGCAACTGTTGATCCATACGAGATTAGCACATGCATCCTAGAATCCCAGACTTGATGTGATGATTATTTTCAAGCTTACCATGTAGTTTGATATCAAGTTTCAATCCACTCCTCCCAACAGCTAAAGCGATCATATCCAATGTCCAGAACCTTAACATTGAATCTCCCCCATCTGAGATCAATCCGAGCAACTGAGGGACGAGCTCAGGTAATTTCCCAGGATTTCCTTCAAACTTCTTTGCAGCTTCGAACAGACCATCTTGTTGAGCGGGTGATTCGGATGGTAATGCCAATGCTGTTGTTAAAGCGTGTAATGGATCCCCTGGGGTCGTCCCGACAGAAGAGGTATCCTCCTGAGCCAAGTATCCACCCAGGTCATCTTCCGCGTACAGTGACATGGTGTCGATGGAGAATGCAGATGAGAATAGAGATGCAGTGGATGAATGCCAATATATTTAGTGAATTTACGTTGAACTCAAATATCAACCACCAAATTGATTCAAACGGTCGAGTGAAAGGGTAAGGTAGGCGCGGGTCACAGCCAAGATTATGGGGGGAAGCCGCGTGCCTAAACTATCCCCTGTACAAGATGACGCTTCAGGTTCCATCCGCCCAATTCATTTGAACCATTCTTCATATACCTTATACCTATACTACTCCTTTCTCATATCTTATCAGCGTAACGGCACATCTTCAACATCATGGTAAGATCAAGCAGTTTGAGGAACGCCGAAGCCTTGAAACGCTGACAGGCTGGACTGTTTTCTTTCAGGCCGCCAACTCACAAGGTATTCAAACGCTTCTTGAAGCAGAGAAGGAAGCTGCCAAAGTAGTTCAAAAAGCTAGACAATGTAAGTACGAACCACTTGACATGACCCGACCTACCCTTTCACTGCTGGACATATCACGCACCCTGTGAAATGCTTTTAGTCAGCTGATCTATCCGGTCGTTCTTACATAGACCGAGTACAGAAGCTGAAAGACGCAAGATCCGAAGCTGCAAAGGAAATTGAAGCTTACCGTGCTCAAAAGGACGAGGACTTCAAAAAATTTGAGAAAGACGTGAGTATGATTTCACTCTTTCGCTTCACTGTAAATCAGCAGGCATTCAGGTGGAAAAGAGAGGAGGCTAGTCTGCTCTTTGAATGCAATTATTGGTGGAAGCGGTGTATCATTGTGAAGCTCGCATTCACTCACTCCTTCCAGTTTCATGCGATTGCCCCACTTCTTCCAGTGTCCCCTCTCATCATCGATGTGCAGATGAGCTAACTTCAGAACCCTTTATCCTCATCCCATTCGTTGTGTTAATCGGTTCCTTCAACCAACTTAACACCCACAGCACACCTCTCAAACCTCATCGTCCCAAACATCCATCGACAGTTCAACCAACACCCAACTTTCCGACCTTGACAAAGCAGTAGACAAGAACAAAGATGATGTGATTAAGAAGATCGTGGAGAGGGTATTGGCATCTGATCCAAAGTTACATGTCAATCTCAAGAAGATCGAGGCTTAAGATGGACAGGTCGCAGAGTTGCAACTTTGAAGTTGACAGTGGAAACACGATGAATTGTAGATTCGCATGTGATTGTATTGATCTAGACAGACGCCCTTACCAACTTCTCCCCCCGCATGATATCCTGAGCAAAGGGGAGGGGAGTTCAGGCAGATCATAGCTTCATTCTTGTGCCATGTGTTTCCGTTCGTCAGTATTGATCGTTATCGGGTCCGCCCTGGTTATGTGCACATCGTTGCCTACTATGTAGGTGGGATGCACGAACTGATAAACATCTGCGCAGAGTCGCATCATCTTTCCTGTATATCAGATCTCAGATTGCTTCTATGGAGAAATAGCGTGTATATATGGTCGGACTAATGATAATGAATTCAGCAACGGGATCTGCTCTCGGTCCTGGTTTTACGTGACCATTTTAAATGTTGTCCTTTTCGGTGGAACAAACAGATGCAACATTGAATTTTCAGATGGATTGTAAAGCTTGCCTTCGTGTAGACCTCTGTTCTTTTGGACATATAACGCTGTAGGAAGGGTGAGAGAAAGGTCGATCTACCTATAAATCCTATCCATACATATACCGTATGATTGAGGAGAGGAAGGGTTCATCAAGATGCCGAACAACAATTCCGGTTTGATATCAATAATCACATCTCTTTTGAGGATATGTTGTGGATCATCACAAGAACCTTCAGCACCTCAACAACAGCATCAACAAGGTTATCCTCAACAGCAACAGCATCAACAAGGATATCCAGGTCAGAACCAATACAGTCAACAACAGAATGCTTATCCACCGCAGGGCCAACCTAGCTGGGCAAATGTCGCTGGACATCAACAACAGCAACAGCAACAGTACTATCCTCAGCAGCAGCAACAACCTTATCAACCCCAAGCACAATACCCTGCGCATGATCAGCAGCAACCACAGAACAACCACCAACAGCAATATCAGACAAATGGACATGCACCTAGCAAACCCCATGCACCGCTTGGCGGTGTGGTAGGACCTCATCATCCAGCTCAGGTATGTTCGACTACCATCGTCTTTGTAGTATTGGGACTGCAAGATGCTGACAAAACGTCACGTTGTTGAATGCAATACAGAATCAAGATCAAATTAACGCTACCAATGCTCGATACACCGAACTGAGAGATAAAGCTAGAAGAGAAGGTGATGAAGCTCATCGGTGAGTATGACTTGATATCGTTTCTTGCTTGATCTCTACTTAGTGATATCAGAAGCTGAACGAATAACTATCTTGCTCAACATGACCATGACAGATGTTTCGCAGAGTCACAACAAGCTTACCAGTAAGTCGAATACACATCTGAGCATTATGAAGCGCGGTCATTACTGACACTCCTGTGCGATAGATCTGGAGATGGCGCCAGAGCTCATGAATTGTCTCTCCAAGGTAAAAATCATCAAAAGAGACAAGACTATTTAGATGATGAAGCCGGGGCATGGATATTCAATGGTGAGTAACTTTGATATGTCACGATATCAATAATTGTCATACTTCATTACGACACATACCCTGGAAGATGCATTTTTCTCATTCACCCTCCTATCCAGATCTCACATAAGCTGTACTAATGCCTATATCTTTCTGCTGTAGAGAACAACAAGCAATCTCCTGACGATACGATAGATCTACATGGGTTATACGTGAAAGAGGCTATTGAAAGGGTTGAATCTGCCATTACTCAGGCTCAGAGATCAGGTCATTCAGAGGAATTAAGAGTTATCGTTGGAAAAGGTATTCATTCGCAAGGTGGTAGAGCCAAAATCAAGCCTGCTGTAGAGGATCTAATGAGAAAGTGAGTCTTCAGACATTCCAGTGGATTGTATCATTGGGAGAGGGCGTTTGGGAAAAAATGGACAATCCAGTCAGTCCATAGGAATGGCAATCATATGATACAAGGCAAAAGAGGATGAAAGACAAGAACGACTGTCAGAGCAATTTAATGTTGACTCATCACCATGTAACATGGAGAGAATGATTGCACGACTTATATCAAGGTAACGGATCAATATACCAGAAAGCTAACACAGCTCTGTTCCAAGGTACAACTTGACGGCTCACGTCGATCCAAGTAACACTGGTGTCCTGATCGTGGATTTACAAGGACGTGGAGGTGGTCAAAGATCAAGAGATGCAGGTGGACTGGTCGATCAATTAGACAAGGATGACGAGGGATGTAAGATCATGTAAGGTAGAGCCGAGCATGGATTGGGGGATTACAAGGGGTATTTATGGGAGAAGAGCTATTGATGATCTACGGGACCTCATGCCAGGTGTGAGTATAGTAGTTGCATTTAAAAAATTTGATCAGTCTGAATTGGACGCAGTCGATAGATATGTAGAAGTCTGATTGCTATAATATACTTGGCCTTGATCAATTGAGTTGCCCATATTTGTGGATTTCGACTTGATCATACATGAATTGCTGAGGCTGTGGGTTCGAATATCTCTCTCTTCTGTGCACGAATAACATATTGTTACACGGTCTGCACATTCGCTCTTGGCTGCATCTTCGACAAACGAAGCGAGGAAGTAATCTCTTGTGATCGACCCTCATATCTCATTAGATGCGATCAACCCTTAAGGTCAGATTGTCAGACAGGGTGATTTGAATTTTGAGGGTATCACCATATCTGACTATATCTGCAGGTGGCTTGGATAGATTGCAATAAACTTCCGGGTAAATATTATGTCCTGAATTGAAAACGTCAGCACAGATTGGTAGATCAGGTTCAGTACATCACTACAGGTGAAGAAAAGCGATCATCCAGCACGTCTTCGCCTTCGGCTGGTCCCTTATTTTCGTTGTTTTTCAGTCTGAACGCACAGCTGCCGTCAATCGCGTTCATTTCGTTCGGTTAAGATAATCCCGTCATGCATATACCAGTACCGAGTGAACGCTCCAAAAGACAAACGCCATTTGTATAAGCATGTGAACAAATCACGTAGCAATCTGTACATGATCATCATGATCCCGAAGTGAAGATTTTTCTCATCGGGTTTGTAGTAAAATTTTGATAATGTCTCTTGTGTGCATCTTCACTTTCCCCGTTGAATGCGGATCCTGCTGTCTTTATTGCCGATTTCTTCCGATATAAGAGAGACACAGAGGGAGCAGAAATCAAGTCATTCTTATGTGGTGCAAGGGGAAGGGTTTGAGACTAAGACTTAAAGTATGGGAAAAGGGCCGGCGGCATTGGTATGAACCCTACGAGTATTCTGGAATGGAAGAATTTTTTGTTCAGTAATATGATGAAATGGGAATTTTCAGACCCGGTTAATGATTCAAATTGTTTGCTATACAGGATTGACCGTGGCCTATTCTTGTGGGGATATGGGACATGCATGCAGTTATATGGACTTCTACCTAGAGCGGCATGATATGGTGAATACGAATGTCCTCGTGACTTTGTAATCCAAATGTAAATATGGTTATAGACGGAGTGGGAGATGTCTCTGATGACTATTCCAACAAGATGTCAGCTGTATAGAAGTAGTAGTGAGTATAGGATGATGATATAACACAGAGAGAGACAGATAGACGGAAGAATGGGACATACCATACATATCAGTTCTTACTTTATATGGTAATTCCAAGGTGACACATAATCAGAATATAAAGTGCCACACTCAATCACCGGGTGTATAATAAATAAATAAATATAAATTACCCTGTGGGATGCTGCTACTGCTGCTCTCTCTCTCTCTCTACACTGTAACCCTGCATATCAATCACTCCATCCTTCTTTTCATTCTACATACCGATATAATCCACTTCTCATTCCTCACCACTCACATCATCGTTAGCAGCAGCAGCACCGTACACATGCTCATCGTTCAGTAGAGCTAACTCTTCTGCTCACATATAACTGGTGCTTCTAAAACACAGTTTCACGGGAAAACGAACGGCAGTACGCATTATCGGATTGGTCATCACTACATCGCCGCCGATATTTCATAGCATATCATCTTGTCACCCGCCATACTCAATAATATCAGCGTCAAGTTGGTGACTTAGACTTCAGTATCCAGTCATTCAAGTAGTTGAACACATACTCTCGGCACACATTTTCTTTCTCCCAGATATATAGTACATAGCATCGCATAAATCCGCCATCAAACGAAAATAACTCCTTGTTGAAATTGAATCAAAGTGATTGATCACACCACTTGATATATATCAAAATGGCTCAGATCATACCATCTATTGTAAGTGCCGATGCTTAGTTGTCTTGACATGAGTTATTTGCGTATGCTGATCGGAACATTCCTGCCTATTCTACCTTGTTCGTCCCAAATCATCCGTATTTGACCTTACAACACGTTCTTGACCAATGTCGTGGATACGATCAGACCTCTCTTCCTCTGGATTCGGGAGCAGCCCCATCAGTGGAAGATATCCAAGATCGTTTGCCATCCATATGTGTAGATTATCTATCACATGACTGGTCAGAGGAAGACGTTTGGGCATCATGGAGAAATATGACTAGGCATAAGCACGAAATCGCTAATGGTGTAAGATTGGAAAACGCAAGTTGGAGAACATGGCAGAAACAGAGGAACAAGTTGAAAACTATCAGCCCAGAAACTTTGAATTGGTGAGTGTATAGCGTCGTCGACCCACCAATCCAGCGAAAATTTTGTCCGTCATTCATTTTTCGGAAGGTACTGTGGAGCGGAGTTGAGAAATCCGAAGAATCACAGCGAATGAAGCAGAATTACATTGTTGAGGGTCTTCGCTAACTGTTCAATATTCTCTCTTCGTTCTCTCTCCTCAACCTACCATTGTCACCAATTACCACCAATGATCACCTCACTCGTACGCTCTCCGTACGCCTGCAGGCTGAAAGATTCCGACGTGACATGGCTTTATGGTCCTTTGCACACTGCCAATGTTGAGCCTGTTCGGCCATTAAAAGTCGCTACTACCGATGAGCGACTAGGTATCGATCTACCGAACCCTAAGCTCCCCGTTGCGAAAAAACCTATACTAAAGCATCGAACACTCTCTGAAATGCTCACCGGTCCTCGACCATCATCCCCTATCCTTGAAGCCACGACATCCCGTCATGAATTCGGCTCCGACGACGACGAATTCGAACGACCAATGCTGCTTCAGAGTAAATCGGACACCAACGTTATGAGGGCTAAAACTGCCCCAGTGATTCGAAAAAGATCACCCACTGTAGAAAAGAAATTCGACATTGGCGCTGAGGCTCTTGCTGCTGCGGACACCACTGCAGGTGCAGATTCTGCTTCTGTTGCTTCTCCCGGATCAGCCACAGATGGAGGTAAAAGGCATATTAGTTTCAATACTTTTGTCGAGCAAATGGTTGCCCTTGACGAACCCCGAGAACAACAAGCCGATCTGGACAGTTCTGATGATGAAATGCTAGAAATGAAGTCATCGTCGCTCAGTTCAAGCAGCAGATCTTCAAGGCCATCACTCAGTCGAAACTCCTCATCCGGTTCCAACTCAGCTGACCACTTGACTATTGCCAAGATCGCCCCCACTGTATTGAAGACACTCAATCTTCCTGGAAGCTCTGGTGCAATGATATATGCCCCTCCACCTGAATATCAATCACCCAGCCTCAATACGCATGGAGCATTCGACTTCCCGTCACCTCAAGTGGATCATCACACTGGAAAATGGGCAGATCATGATGAGGATGAAGATGAGTATGGTAGTGTAGGGTATGACTACTTTGGCGGACCTGATCTCGGTGGAAACGGCCAACAGAACCAGCAGGTAAACGCACAACCCATCCCTTCGCACGTTGCTTCTCCTTCATACGGCAAATCAACACCGCCTACTGTGAGCCAACCGCCTCCTCAACCGAAATGGCGACAGCAGAATCAACCGCCTTCAGCGGAACCTTCCTCAGTGTCTTCAACCAACTCCTCTTCTTCTTCATTGAATGTAACATCTCCCCCTCAACCCGGACGAAGCATACTGAAAGTCCGATCTCCACAAACTCAAACTGCCGCGATTCCCGAACCATCATCCCCACCCATGGCATATTTCAATTATACTCCTTCAGCAGCAACCGGTATCGGAGGTATGAGGGGATCCGTCTCCGGCGCATCATATGACCAACAAGCACCCGGGCCAACTGGTTCGCCTGTCACCTCTCCTCAAGCCCCTGTAGCTACAGCCGAAGAACGGGGCAGAGGAAGAACTCCCTCGAGAGATAGGAGTTTGAACGACCGATCTACCTCGAGAGGTACATCCGCCAGCTCCACTGGGTCATTCGGCTCGAATTCTTCGGCTAGATCACCTACCGAAGGTGTCTTAGGTCAATCAGGTGCTTCTGGTTCTCATCAAGCCCTACCCAGGAAGGTAGTGTCACCACCTCAATTAGATAAAGTACAAGAAGGTGTATCGTGGCAACCTCCATCTGCTTCGTCTGCTTCCAACGATAAAGGTGAACCGAATTATATACCCGATCGATCCAATACACCCACACCCCACTCTTCGCCCCAAGTGAGTTGAATATTTCCCCTGTTTCATATTCTACATCGAGATTCGGTCTGACTGACATTTATAGCTTTAGATTTCCCTTCGACCTTTGAAAGACACTTCTCCAGCTTCTTTACCTCACACTTCCACTTCCACGAACACATCTGATTTGCCCAAAGCTGATCCTCCGACTACCGTATCACCAACATCATCGTCTTCATCAAACAAAGCTCAAGGTGCAAAGGCGACAATTGCACATGTGGGTACGAATGCTCAACCCACCCTCAGCCAACCGGTTGATGATGATGATGGCGCTAGTATAATGGGTAGAGCGGCAAATATAGCTTCTACAGCAAAGGATTTATTAGGTGCTTTGTGGTATGGAAATGAAAGTGGGAATGGAAATACAGGAGCTAGTGGTTCAATCTCGAGACAAGGTCAAGGTCAGAATCCAAATTCAGGTAGAAGCGTATCATCATCAACAGGAAAAGGTCACAAAAGGGGAGCTTCGTTAGGTTAGGAGCTTCGGTTCTCATAGGATTCTCTCATAGGATCGCGCATACATACATCATAAATCGCAGGATTGTCAATACAAATCAATCATCACATTAAATACTTTTACCTTTTTCACCTCTTTCAAATCATCGTTCCTACTGTCTTTGTCTTATGTTCCATCTTCATCGTCTGAAAGAATAATCATTTCATTTCATTTCAGAATATATAGGAGGGATCGATCGTATAGGTGTATGCATGTATTCATTCTCTTGTCTTCCGCATATGAAACCGTTTGCTGTCTTGTATATCAATATTAATTTTATACTGTACTGAAGGCGCGAGGGGAAGAAGATGGTTCCCACTCTGAGCCATGGCGGCGTGTTTCCTTATTTCAGATGAAGAAAACTACGAGTAATGACTAATCATGGCCAATGCCCGAAAAATGATTGCTAATATACCTCCGGATATGCCCGAAAGTCCAAAACATCGTTGAGGTGCAGAACGACGAGGTACGATACGATTGATACTCTTGGTTCCCATTGTCAACAGATTTTTCATCGGTGTCGGGGACGATACACGAGACAAAGCGGTGCGTGGAACTGGTAAGATGATCATTCGGCGTTGCGGTGGTTATGAGATACACCTTCACAGAATTGCAGATGGCCGGGAATGCTTGTCAATTCTGAGATGTATCCGAGGTATAAAAGGCTTATGAGATGATGCGATATTACTCTCATTTCATGTGCGCTTTTCAAGTCCATACGTCAGCTTCAACACAATACCTATACTTACCTAAACAGTGAGGCCAATAAAATCATATCCTAGCAATTCAATAGTCGCTGGCGAGCAAATCAACTTTCGCCTTTCATAATATATAATAGTATAGTCTCCTTCTCCACATTCTGCACACTCTCCATCGTTCGTTGAGATTTCTGCACTATGTCATCGATCGACAACACACCGCTTCGAACAATCCTTGTCACTGGGGCCACCGGTCACCAAGGTGGAGCGTTGATCGACGCTCTAGTTGCCGAACCTTCTTCAGCAAAGCAATTCAGCATTCTCGCCATCACCCGCAATGCCAACTCATCTAGCGCAAGGAAACTCCTTTCAAAATCGTCGAACATCAAGATTGTTCAAGGTGATTTAGATACACCTTCAAAGATCTTTCAAGATGCTAAAGCTCTATCACCCGACGGGAAGATTTGGGGAGTTTTTTCCATGTTTGCCAAAGAAGAAAAACCTGCTTCAGCAGAAAAATCTCATGAAGTGAAACAAGGTTATGAATGGATAGATGAATGTATCAAAAATCACGTTGAACACTTTGTTTACAGCTCAACTGATAGAGGTGGAGAAAAGAGATCATGGGAAAATCCAACTCCAATCCCACATTTCAAAACCAAATATCTTATCGAACAACATCTGTTCCATTCCATTGAAACCACAAAATCCACTATGAAATGGGCGATTTTCAGACCAACAATGTTCTACGAGAACCTGGAACCAACGTACGAGATCAAGATGTTCATGACATTCTATCGTGATGTGATGGGTAATAAACCTGTCGGATGGATAGCTACTGATGATATTGGTGTATTCGCTTCTAAAGCTTTTCTTTATCCTGAAGAATATCAAGGACGTGCAATTACATTAGCTGGAGAAGAAATCACCATGGATCAGTTAAACCAAATATTCATCAATGTGACTGGTAAACCTGTACCTGTGACATTTGGCTTTATGGGATCACTCATGCGTGTATTCGCTAAACATTATGCTATAATGGTAGATTGGATGAAAGATGAAGGATATCAGTACGATATAGCTGAATTGAGGAGGATTCATCCTGGATTAATGGACGTAGAAACCTGGTTAAGAGAGAAGAGTCGGTTTGAGAAGAAGGCGTAGTTGGCGAAGGAAGGTAAACAAGTACGGGGTATGATCTATCAAGTTCGGCAATTTCCCAAGTGTCTGCGTGCATGTATATAATGACAGCTAGATTGCTTCCCCATGTATTATTTGACTTTGGAATGAACTTTGGTTTTGCTCAATGCTTACGATACGAATACAAGTACAGTTATATACACTTGTAAATTGAGTGGGATGGGAAGATGCTGATAGTGGCTCGTATCCAGGCACGACAACAAATCACAATCAATTCTATGATTTTCAGATTCGACGCGTTGACATGGAGGATATAGAGAATTGATTACTCGTATACCTCTCTTCTGTGACACCTGAAAAGAGTATCAAGATCTTTCGACTTGGCTCTGATAAGGTAAAAGATGGCGAGCACACCGTATATACCATGGCATATATGGCGGAAAGTACGTGATTTGCTCTGTTGCATCTTGGCTGGATTGATAGCTTTAGAACTTGGAGGATGGGATATCAAAACAAAGTGAGTTTACCTGGCCAATCTGTACTTTCTCTCATATGGATACAACGTTGTCGGTTCACGCGAGTATCTAACACTATAGCTATCTCAAATAGTCTAGGTCTCTCACCGACCAAGAACCCATATTTACTTCCGGGGTATCTATCAATCTCGCCATGGAATCCACATGAGAATCGTTGGATGCCATTTACATCTTCTCCACCTCCAGCATTACTAGCTTCGCTCTTACGGTCTTCATGGAGGACTCTACCTCCATCGGGCGTATCGGATATTAGAGATCCAAAAGATTGGTGGGAAGGGGAAGTAGGACCAGATGGAAAGGATTGGGAAGATGTCACTTGGGCAAAAGGAAGAACTGTTCTAGTCTTAGGTGACAGCGTAGGAAGATTTCATGTAAAATACCTTTGTGAGGTGAGTGAGTGGATGTTTGATAGAACTCGGCATTGCCATCAAACGCCTTTCGTGCTCAATTGATCACAGGCTCTCACCCTATATACCGAGGCACATCTCGATTGTCTACGAGGATTTCGCTGACAATCTTGTGTCTTCTGTCTGTTGGTAACGATAGATGGCAGGTGAACCATTTCATGAAATGCCATGGGGTCATCCATTCTCTCCTCCCAAGATGGAAGGTGAAGAAGCAAAATCAGAAGAAGAAAGGTTACCGGAGACGATAGAAGAGATCGCTTCATCTCAAGGTCAAAATAAAAGTGGAAATCAAAATAAACGAAACCTTCCTCGTGATGTACCCTCCCCACAATGGGATATTGACTCCATCTCACCAGAACCAGAGAACGGGAATACAAATGGGACGATACTGGGGAGGAGAGATGGATCAAGACATATAGGAAATGAAGGTGGCTATATGGGTCATTATTGTCACATACCAGGAATAGATTTGATGGTTATTCAAGTCTTCAATTACGGTTTGGACGAAAAGAATTTCTGGACTTTGAGAGTGAGTGTATAAACGTTTCGACTGTTTGCTCCCAGCCTGAAAGGTATGAGACGTCAAGAATGTAGTCTACCCTGTCCATTTCGCCCGTCTGTTCTCATGCTCAGTGACCATTCTATACTCTTCCAGGGCGATTATATACCGCCGTACACTATCGAATCGCGACTCACACTTCTCGCTGCACCTTATATACGGAAAGCGGGACGTCCAACAACAGCACCAGAGTTGACATACGTCGGATCGGCATTGTGGGATACCACAAGATGGATGAGGGAGGACGCAGCCGCAGGCAAAGATATCAGCCAAGGTCTGACAAAGTGAGTCAAGAATTTAAAGGCGAAGGGGTTTTATCACTTCTAAATTTCGCCATTGTCACTTGAGAGCATTATCGAGAGCAGGGGAACGAGTTAAAAGTCTGACATATTATCTATTTCTCATAGGGAACGCCTGTATTGGTACAGAACAAGAACACGTCAAGTATTGATGCACGCAAGGCAAGTTTTCCCAGAAACGAAACTGAAATGGGCAAGTCACCATTATCGTGAGCACCTTCTGACCGTTCATCCCCCATCATCATCTTCTTCATGTCGGAAACACTCACTTCATGTTCATCAAAGCTGACCTTGCGATGCTTACCGACGGAACAGCTCTACGAGCAATGTCGGGTTGGTTCTTCGAGTCAGGCAATCAAGATCAAAAACCTCAAAGACCGCAACAAAAGCTCAACAGATTAGCTCCGCTACACGAAGCTGCGAAATCCGCTATAGATGATTTGGGAGATACTACAACAGAACAGAAAAGTGTATTGAAGGATGTGGATATGGGAATGTGGGGAAAGAGGATGATAGGGATGGAAGATCATCAAAAAGACGAGTAAGTCCATATTAGCTATTCCTCAACCATCTGTGGGACTGATTTAGGTGTCACCTTATTATAGCCTACATCAAAACCTTCTTCCAGGCGGTTACCTCTGGGCAGATATGATGTTATACGATCTAAGGGAAGCGGTGACCAAAAAATGGTGGAAGCCATAGTAGTTTCTGCATACAATGCATAGAGCACGAAGGTCACTTCCCTGCGTTGGACGTGAACACTTCATCGTGATACAGCGATAAAGATTTGACCTGACAGACGTTCAGATCCTCGAGTCTCGATACTCTTTCCTCTCATGTTTAAGACTTTTCGTCGGATTCGCTCGACTGGCCAATCCCTCGCTTCGAGTCGTCGGTAAGGATCTTGTTCAATCTGGTACGTTGAGTGCAATTGCCTGGTGATCCCAAGCATGAATCAGTTTGCCATCTCAGGGCGAGCAAACACAACACCGAATATAAAACTTACTGAAATGGAAACTCTTAGCTAATTCATCCAATTCTTTCGTACTTTTACCCCTGAAATACTCTGCAAACTCTTTGACCATTTCTTCGCTCAACAATATATTCCTGACCAATCTTGATAGATGCCCTGTCGCATTCCACGAATCGTTGACTCCTCCTTTAGCAGGATACCGTTCTTTAATCGTAGGTGCGTTGGCTTCTAACCATTCTACAGCAGGTTTGAACAGACCCTTGACATCAGTATCATCCGCACCCCATTTGTCGGCTGCAAGGTGCTATGTCCGGTAAATGCAAGTCAGCGATGTCCGTCATGCCTGCTTTAGACATATGGGTCGATTGACGGGATGTCATGCTGTTGGACGTAAGTCGTACTCACCTTCTTCTTGTGTAAAAACTCCGATAAGAGCTTGACATATGCAGTTTCTTCACCAGCGTATACCATTCCTTGGAATCCGACATCTAACCCAACGAGCGCTCATCAGTCCTCTTCAAGGTTTGAGAAATCATGTACACGAAGGAATTTACCTTTATACAACCAGATAGTCCAGCTTGCTCGAGCTTTGTCATATATATCAAGTTGTAAACTCAAGACATCGAACCGAGTATCATTGATCTTTTCCCAGTCCGCTTTACCATCAGAAGCATTTTGATATACTGGACCAAATTCACCAACTGGCAAATTCGTGTTAGCGTTCAGGTCCAATGTCATTCATGAGCATTGTCAGGGAAGAGACTCACCCCATACTGGACCCTGTTCAAAGAGGAGAGGAAATCAGCGAGT
Source organism: Kwoniella shivajii (assembly GCF_035658355.1). Taxonomy (NCBI): domain Eukaryota; kingdom Fungi; phylum Basidiomycota; class Tremellomycetes; order Tremellales; family Cryptococcaceae; genus Kwoniella; species Kwoniella shivajii. Next base: position 1,541,425 of record NC_085915.1, read on the forward strand.
CGACCGTGTCCCACTGCATTGCTGCCCATGCCTTGGAATATCTGGTTTGGCAACTTACTTTGTTTGTCCTCATGTACTCTGTCTTCCTCTTGAAGGCTTCTTTGTGTGTTTCTATTTGCTTTTTCGTACCCTTGAGCGAAAACATCATTAGTATGCCACGTTGGTAGAGGACGAAGGACCTCTCACAGTGAATGGTTCAGGTGCACTTGGGAATCCATAGCTATCAAAAAGGACGGTGAGTATTGCCCTCAGGTTTTGTCAGACCACCTCTTTGACTCACTTTGAATAATCGTGGCATGCATACACACAGTTGGGAAGAGGTTCGCCGAAATGACTAAAATCAGCTGCAAATGTGCTGCGCAAGAAATCCTAATCAGCTTTCAGCCGCAAAGAAACGTTAACAGTCCATGCTGAACGAGAACTCACTTGCCACTAAAAGGACATAAAAACAAAATCAGTTAGTCACTGGATGCAAGTTGCAATGAACAAGTGCAAACAGGCGCTCACTCAAGGAACAAAATGTGATCGTCGTCGATGGCTCTGATAGCTTTTTCAATCCTATCGTAAAACGCGACTAGACGAACATGTTTCTCATCCGTAGGTTCATTCAAAGGGTTATATCCCGCAACCCAGGTGTTATTCTTGTAGTGCTACCGAAACACAAGGGACATTCATTACTCATGTGAGATGTTGTTGATTTTAAGACGATGCATATGACTCACTCGAGCTAAATGTTCCCAAATAATGATTGTACGGTCTTGGAAATCTTTATGATCGTAAACTGTGCAATGGAACACCATCAGCTGAGGGAATTTATTGATTCCTTATAAAAAAAAAGGTCAGTCTCACATAGAGCTTTATGAGTCGGATTATCAGAATGCCAATCGAAATTTTGACCTAAATCAAAACGTTCTTATCGGTATTCTCAAAATGGAATAAAGACCTGTTGGCTTACCTCCTGGAGCAGCGTGTAAGTCGATAATAGTATATATACCATATTTAGCACACTATGATGTTCCAAGCCTTCAGTTCATGCACTGATTTGAGATGGTTGAAAATTCGATTGTAACATACAATATCAACGACTCTGTCCAGATGTCTCAGTCCTTCTTTCTTGAATACTCTTGGATTCATATCATCCTCAAAATGATGGTAATTCACCTATCCATTCATAAAGTTAAAATATATGGCATGTGTCAGCTCATATCATATACATGTACCGAATGGAATGAACAAGTCTTACAGGGATTCTGATACAGTTCATTCCCAATGAAGCGAAGAATTTAGCATCATCTTCGCCGAAAAAGTACTCGAGGAACTGAAAGAGCGCACTATCATCAGTACACGATATGAATTTCCTATTTTCCCACGTTGCTGTACGATATACCTTTTCAAAGAAATATTCGTATTTCTCATCACCTAGAACATCTTTCAATGCAGCTCGGACTTGATGTTCATGTCCCGTATATCCAGTGATGAAATTCTCCATATTCACTGAAACATCATTTCGTCAGCTTCCAGACTTTGCTTTCGGCGACACTTTATGGGAGATTTAGTAGATGCATTGACTCACTCCATCCTCCTATAGCGGTACCTAAATATGAACATCGACGTACATGGTCAATGGCCTGATACCTCTCATCCTATAATGATCATTACTCACCTTTCAAAATCACTTCTTCCCCTCGAAGGGTGATTTTCTCGCCATCTACTTTAAGGAAGTCCTTCTTTGCCATACTGTTCGATTGGGTTTTAGATTGAAAGCTACCCATCTTGTCTTTCACACTCCAGCCTTGATCTATTTTAAGAGAATGGATTTCAGCTTTGATCAGACTAACCTGGAATCATATTCATCAGCTTTATGTCGGTAAATATACTGGAATTCAAAGTGGAGGATCGGCGCCGATTTCTCCGACTACTATGCGGGGCAAACATCAGTCAACATATCTGCCGAAATACAACCGAATTGAGATGTAGAGATGTCTTGTCTTTCAGGAATATGTTTGTTGCAGCGCGAGACATCGTGATCGCAAGCAAACGTGGCGAGCTTACTGGTGTCAACATGTTCTTTACATTTCGGATGTGAGGACAGCATGTATAGTAAATGGTAATCACCGGATATTGGAGATTATTTTCAAGTGTAAAGTCGTAAATATCACCTGTATATATATGTATATGCATACAATCTCTTCTAAACACTATACTCGAATCTGATGCAATCGCCATGTATGTATTGTTATACCTTCAGAATCTAATATGATGCTAAACAATACCCAAGGGAGGATAGGATTTTATATATATGCCACATCATCTTCCTGCCACGGATATAACCGTATCACAATCCTTTAATCCTTTCACAGTTTGTCTATGACCGAGGTGTGAAACATCTCATTACTTGACCTCAAAGCATTTGGTTTCATCGTTCTCTCTTTCTCTCGTGATCTGAATCTATCTGAATCTTCCTCGTCAACTCGCTTTCGACTGTTCTCACGACATAGATCCAGCTAGAAGATTGACATAGAGATGGCCACGAAAGTAGCTCAGAAGAGGGTGTGTTTTCTCATCATCATCATCAACATCGCCACCTTTCATTCCTTCCTTCTTCTCCGTTATTCCCTCTTGTCCCGCTTTGCGATGCTAACGTAGTATATTTTGCAGCTCCAAAAGGTCAGCCCACCGCTAAATACCACTCATACGCATGAGCTGACGATCTTCGCAGGAGTACCTCGCCATGCAAAAATCGCCTCCGCCGTTCATTTGGGCATGTCCGGAAGAGAAGAACATACTTGATTGTGAGTCAGACGACCATACTACTTCAGTAAATCATCGCTAATCTACCTCCTCAGGGCATTTCATCATTGTAAGCAACTTAGGGAAATGCTTTCTGGGGAGTGAAAGCATTAACATGAAAACTAGCGTGGACCTCCCGATACACCATACGCAGGAGGAGAGTATCATGGTCTTATTTGGTTCCCAAGCGATTATCGTGAGTCATCATTCACACATTTTACGCATCGTGGTAGCATAGTTAATCAACAAGCTTATGTGACTCTTTCTGGTCCGATAGCATTCAAACCGCCAGATGTAAAGATGTTCACCCCTTCTGGAAGATTCGAGACTGGACATAAGATCTGTATGAGTATGACTTCATAGTGAGTCGACCATCTAAATACCCAAAACATCCAGTAAGCTAACAGCTACGTTCCGCACAGTCACCCTAGCACGTATGTCATCTATTGATCCTTACCATTTGTTATAGGAACCAAGCTGATTTTAGTCGAGATTATCAGGTGGAACGCGGCATGGTCTGTTGCAACTATACTCACAGGATTGTTGAGCTTCATGCTTTCGGACGAGTAAGTCATATAATTTTTCCCGCTCAAGAAAATTGTTGAGCAAAAGCTGACATCGAAACTCAGGATTACTGCTGGAGCTGTCAAGACCACAGAAGCAGACAAGAAGATTTTGGCCAAGCAGAGTCACGCTTTCAATATTGGAAATAAGAAATTCAGAGTGAGCCATATGCATCTTATCGCGTATCGTTGTTATGTGTGCTGACATGCGACCGTTGACGTCAGGACATCTTCCCTGATGTAGGTCCTTCGTTAACTCTGTTAGATGGCAAGAAGTGCTAATATTTTTTTCCACAGTATGCAAAAGCTGAGATGAAAGACCTCCCAGATATGGGCAAAGGCAATCCGTCTTCCTCGTCCGTAAGTTTATCTAACAATGCTTCATGTCAATAGATGTTTAAGCTGACAGACCTCGGTGTTGAGACGTCCAAAGTGATAACTGCAACTTCCACGACTGCTATCCCAGATTCAGACTCCGTTATTCCCTCAGATGATTCTAAAACAACCGAACCCCAAGCACCTCCAGATACCCGCATTATACGTCAGCCTCGTATAGGGCCCAATTGGATACCGAGTTGGAGATGGGTAGTCGCGGTTGTTGTTCTAGCAGTGGTGGGCAGATTATCCTCTTTTGCTGGCCTATGAGAGAGGTCTTCCTCATTCGTTATTTAGATATCGATCGCTGTACATAGACGGTGGGTCATGTTGTATAATACTTTATGATCATCAGTTTCATTCTTCTCCTGTGAATTACACCTAGTGATACCCTGATCAAACGACCGAGCAAGTCGTAACGAGATGAGGTAAAATGGTAGAACTATGGTTGGTTGCATTTGAATCGGACCATACGTTTAAGTTCTTCTACCGATATCAACACCGTATCTCCCTCTTTCCCTCTCGATCTCTTCTTTACTTTTCATTCCGTGACCTTTATTTTCCCTTGGTCCTTTTTTACCGAATAGACCAGTACCAAATCCAGCTGGATTGCCCTAAGAGTAGAAAAGAATGTCAGCATTTACTGATATCCCACTTGATGGCGAAAGCATCGATTTGGACTTTTGATACGTGGCTTGAGATTTTGAATCACTCACTCCACCATGTAATACCTGTATAGTAGCTTTCAAAACGTCTGGTCTATTTCTAGATCCTACGATCATTGCACTAGCATCTTTAATACCACAAGCAGTGAATATACGATGGATCATGGGTGGAACCATTAATCCAAATCCTACACAATTCACTTGTAAGCCTTCTTCGTCCATGCGAATACTTCTTGAAAACAAATGGAAGATTGTGAGTGACGAGGATGAATTGAAATGAACGACCTACCTGGTGGTCTAGCTCTAAGATGTACTTTTGCAGCTCCCCATTTCCCTTGAAGATCTTTGCCTTCTCCCCAAAGTGTACGAGATTCATATCGGTTGACATAATCCATGCTGAGTACGGCTATATAATACCATAAAGAGAAGTCAGTGGGGAAGCTCATCGCGGTGAATGCTGAAGGTCATCCAGAATGCGACAGAGTGAAGTCTGGTGATGGACGACACGAAAGAACCATTCGATTCCATGACGGCAAAATGAATCTGTAGAAGGCATTCGCCCAACTCACCTTTATGGAAAGCAGATTCAGAAGCAGCAGCGCCATTGTGCCCTCTACCTCGACCTAATCCGACCAAACCTCTTTCTGCCGATCCAACAATCACATAAGCCTGATTGACACCCCTACAATGGATGGAGAACAAGAGCGTCAGCGGACAGACCCTCAAGCTATTGACAGTCCTTGCATTCCCAGTAGCCTTCCAATATAAGTCATACACTTTTCAGTGTGTTCTGTCCATCTGGGCAGATCTGCCAGTAGCAACAGTATCGACCAATAGTGTTGAGACCTCGCTCGTGTTCTCACTGCCCCAGACTTCTTACCTCTTGCTTTTCCACAACAAAACAATACATCTTCTAGTACAGTAAGGGTAAAAAACCTTGAACTCACATTTTTCCTTTTTTAGTCATATGTTGAACTTTTCTACTTCTCACCACGAATCTATTCAAATTTCGGATCTCATCTCTTGACAGGCCACTAACAGCAGACAGTTTCTGTTCTTTCCTCAAAGCACTTTGATCTTCTAAAGTGGTCGGATAATTCGATGGATGAGGTGGTGAGAATAAAGGCGAAGGATGGTTGTAATGTTTATGTAATGGCGAAGAATGTGTATTTGGGAACGTAGGTAATCTCGGTACAGGATGGTAAGGTATTGAAAATGCTTGTCTTGGAATTCCACTTTGTACATCACCAGATGAAGATGAGGGAGTAGATGGTGATGATGAAGATGACGATGAAGATGAAGATGATGATTGAGGAGGGAGTTCGGATGAAGCTGGCGAGATTGAGGAGGATGAGGAAGATTCAGCGATGGTCGAGGCTGATCTTGTCAAAATCCTACATGATGAGCCGAGGGCTCGGAATGGTCTAGTAATATGCTTTGACATGATGACGGTATTGACGATGATACGAGCGTTCAATAGCGATCCTTCAACATCAGAGATTATAAAATAAGACTGGAATAGACGTGAATTGAATGAGCATCTATCTTGGACTGATCTTTTGAAACTTGAACTCTGAAATCTCTCTCTTGGTGGACAAGCGATATAACCCCGATAACGCCGATGCTCACCGTAGCAAGTGAATTCTGAATGTGGCACTCAAAGGGAGGTTACTAGAAGACAGTACAAAACGCACTACACGTTTGAATATAAGTTATATATGTGTGTTACAGAGTATACAACCAAGAAATAACGATAAAAATGCTACAATATAAAATGGCTATCAAGCAGGATACATAGTGAATCATGTGATATGACAACATGACATACCGCTCTGATATAGGTAAAGAACCACTTCATCATCCAAGTCACCTCGTTCCACCATGATTATCTAACTTCCAACTTTTGCCATTCGTCCTTCAAGGCCCACAACCTCCTAACGGCCTCCTTCTCTTCTTCCCTCCAGTCTATGAAATTGCTCAACAGTCCCAAGTGTATTCCTACATCTTCAATATCTGTTCGGCCTAACTTAGCGTAATGCAGTCGACCGAGGCTTTGGGATACAGCGACAATCCGTTTAGTCCTTAATTTCTCGTCGTGTCTTCTGTCTCTCAATACTGTAGTAGTATCGATTCTGCACTCGGAGATCAGTCTTGAGTAAACTAGTCGGACTTTGATCTCTCCATTTCCCACTACATTTCTCTTCCCAGTAAAAGTCGTTTCATATGTGCGTTTTGGCGAGATTCTACTCAAAGGGTCTGAATCAACTTGGAAACTCAGTATTAGATCGGAAGGCGATGAACAAGTAATCGACAGGTTGCCTAGCGAGTGATACATCTTGACCTAGGCGACATCACGGTAAATCAGCTCCTTTATCACGTACGGGTTGAGGTACAACATACGTTTGTGGTGATTCTCTTGAATCTTTCAACGATAGCTCTGACGTTCTCCCAATCCCTCTCATCCTTTTTAGTCCAATCAGCCGTATTTGCTAAGTCAAGTACTCTTTGTCCGTCTTTTTTTGCTTCGGTGGATGTCTGGATTGCTCTTCCCCCGCGAAGTATTTTGATTCGCTTTCCTCCATCCAGCAGCAGGATTAGCTCGAAAGGGGATGATGAAGTCAAGATATATATAGTATCAATCTTGCCTTGGATTAGGGGCACAGGGCGGGGGGTAGGTGGAAGAGGATACGCCAGGATAGGATGGATGGTCGGCTTTGATACCTGTTGAGGAGTGAGTCGCGCAAGGGTAGTAGTCGGTCGACGTACAGCTGCCTGAGGGATCTCTATGGTTGTCCGGATAGGTTGATCGGGAACAGGGATTATGACGACTTCATCAGAGTTTTTAGGGAAGAGATTCGAGGAGCACCTGGGAGAATGCGGTGGTGTGGTCGGTGGAGTCAACGGAGCGGAAGTCGAGAACGTGGTGAACCGTACATTGTTTTGATTGCTGGATGAACGATATTCGTTATTTTCCTTGAAGCCCTTGCCTTTCGTATTAGATACAGGTCTGCCACCCGGTAATTGGCTTCTAGCTTCCATCAACCTCTTGTCCCCTTCAAGCCTTCTTCTTCTAGTATCCTTCCATCCCTTTTCCAGATCTCTGAGTGGTGAAGGAGTATCTTCCAGGTGGTCAACCTTCAGACGCTCGATAAAGGAAATCCGATTTGGCGTCAAAGCACCAAGTTCAGTGACTCGTGCTTCGAACTTGGGAATCTCGATTGGCAGTGTGGAAGAAGGACCAGAGCTCTCAGTCGATAGCGGACGTCGTCTAGGACGAAGGGGACATGATGACATGATCCTTCGTCATTGCTGATTGGAAGAAAGAGGAATGATATGTGTAAGTTGGATGATCTCTGTTTCACCTACATTGATATCAGTCCGGTTAAGTTGAAGCAACCGAGTTAGAAGAAAGAAAAAGCGGTGATGACCGAAGAAGCACGTGGAGCGATCAGTACGAGCGAAATGTTATCACCGACATCGGCGTTATCATGCTGCTTTCACTGCCACTTTCTATATCTCCGGTTATCCCCCCCGCCTTTTGATGATTTTCCCTCTTCCTTTCTTTCTTTTGGTTTCTGTGGGTATCGGGACACTGCGAATGTCAGTGAATGTGAACAGAGGCATCTTCTATCGTATCGACATCATCAATAGGTCTCTTCTGCTCTTCATCTTTAACAAAGGCTTCATCGTACTTCCCGCTGTAATAGCTTAAACTTGGTTGCACGTGCCATATACAAAAAACAAAGTGAGTTGATGTTCGTCTCTGCAACAGACTGCTGAGGACCGAGATAGAAACGTTATCGGTGGTGTGATTTAGCTGACGATTTGATCTCCAACTTATTACTTAGATGAAATATCTCGCTTCTTACCTTCTCCTCCAACTCGGTGGTAACACCTCCCCTTCCGCTTCCGACATCAAGGCTCACCTCGAGACCGTTGGTATCGAAGCCGAGCAAGAGAGACTCGATAAATTGATTTCCGAACTCGAGGGTAAAGACATCAACGAGGTGAGCATTTGTTTTTTCTTTAGATATGTTCGGATTGGATGTGAAGAGCGAGCAGCAAGCGTCATATGGTAGTGCACATCGAAGGAAGAGGAGTCTTTACGATTTTGCCAAGCAAGGGTCTCACATAGGGTGGGAGCAAAACTTGGAAGTTTGAGGATTCGGTGTCTTGTTGCTGCACATCTCCATATCCTCCCAGTCGATCTTGCTATTGCTTCTCTTGCCTCATTTGACTGTCGTCACTGTATGTCGCTGACTCTAACACTTTCATCCAGCTCATCGCTGAAGGTTCTTCCAAACTCGCTTCCGTTCCTTCCGGTGGTGCCGCTCCTTCTGCCTCTTCCGGTGGAGCTGCTGCTTCCGGTGGTGCCGCCGAGGCTGCCCCTGCTGAGGAGAAGAAAGAGGAGGCTAAGGAGGAGTCCGATGACGACATGGTGAGTTGGCGTTCCTGTGGCTATTCCGCTTTGGTGAAGCTTTATACTAATCGGATACGTGCTGTGCAGGGTTTCGGTCTTTTCGACTAAACGTTTCGTCTTATCACTCAACTCCATCCTCTTCTCTCGTATCATGTAGCTTCGTCTTTCTCGGAAAAGCAAAAGAAAGCTTCGATGGGATTTATGGAATGCATTATATGACTACCTCACATCGCTGGTCTATGGAAGACTGCATGTGCAACGGCTTACTTCGTCGTGCCATTTGCAGACGAAGCATGCATTGCAGTAAATGGGCTAAAGATCACTTGATACGGTTACTATGTCGTCTCTATCTTTCGGCCCTCACTGAATACGCGAAATTGGCATGATAATCACAAGAACCACAAAAACTACTTGAGTTTGGCTGACCGCTCAATGCATGTCATGGCAATTACCAAAAATCCGTAAAGTGGGAGCTCACCTCTATCTTGCTCTCTTTGACAGGCTGGTTTGCGAAAGTTATGGCACGCATCGTAATTTGACAGCGTTCATTCCAAGGCTTTACCGTTCAGAAGACCGGCACCATGATTCACTTGTCTTTCATTGTGTACGAGATCTTTTGGATTCCCTCTTTCTCACTGGCGCCCTCTTGATCTGGCCCTGTGTTCACATACATTGACTTCTCTCTCATCTGTTTGCTTCTGGCGGTGAGTATCATAACATACAACAGCAATTGCATATACATAGGTATGACTCACAAGCATGTATGAAATTTGATCCCGTCGATGGGACGCGTACTTTCTTCCTTTTAATTTTGCCAACATATCACGGTTTTTTTACGCGTATCTTCTCAACTCTCATCTTCATCTTACGTTCATATCTTCACCAATTCACCTCATACATTATAGGACATCGCCTGTCATCTCTATCGGCCTAGATCCACCGACTCCATCGTCACATACACGCGGGTCTATATCAGGGACTTCTCAAAGAACACATCACCATCTAAAATCACCTTCTCATTCACTGCCTTTCCAATTACCTCGTTCCAGCAACCTACCATTTCTGTGAAAGACTCTATACATAATGGCGCCTGGGAAGCAACCGACAATGGAGGAGCTGGCAGAGAGGTGAGCTTAGATTGCCATTATATGAGACTGCAGCTGATTGACGAATGAGTGCCCAGGATTATCTACTCTGATCGATGTACGTAAGATGTCCTTCGTGCTTTATTACACAGAATTCGAATTGATCATAGCAAAAACCTCAGACTCTGATGATAAATACGAGTACCGTCATGTCATACTTCCCAAAGCTATGCTAAAATATATCCCTAAAAGGTGTGTGACACCTTGCCTCGATCTCGACAATTTAGGAAGCGCTGATTCACTGACCAAACCTTTTTGGCTTTTTCTCCTCATCTGCGACCGATGTACCACAAAAATCCGCTTTCGTACCTAATTGTTACTCCGATAAACAATTGTGTTATTCAACCGCACAGCTACTTCTCACCAGACGACTCAGGATTACTCCGGATACTTGAGGAGAACGAATGGAGAGGAATAGGAATTACACAATCATTGGGGTGGGAACATTTCGAAGTACACGGTAAGTCACTTGTTTTGCCTTGAGTGCAGTCTTATCTGTGTCCATTTCGAGTAAGGTGAGAAAGGAATAGGATGTTGCCGTATGGCCCACAGGTGTTTCTACCGATTGGGCCATCGCTCGAACGAGTCAAACCAGCGCTGATGTTTTGAATTCCTCAAAATATAGCTCCCGAACCACATATTTGTAAGTTTTGAATAGTGGCCTAGAGGGATCCGACGATGAGTACTGACGGAACACTTATCATGTATCAGTGCTGTTCAGGCGGTCACTTGTGAGTACAGCCCGCCGATGTTTAGGCTTAGAAATTTCGTACTGATCTGCCGATAGCCCGCCAAACGATAGTTGCGATGCCGTCTCAGAGTTTTTTCGACCAGTCTAGAACGACCCGATACCGCCAGAGCATGTTTATAGGTGTATAGATGAATGCTTCGTGTAGATATGACGTTCTCTTCCATTCCTTTCATTTTACATTTGTTGTGCTGCCATTTCCTGTAGTTCCCCAATTCGTCTTCTTTTTCCAAATCATTCGTTCATACAACAGTCTCATACATTCGTCGGTGACATACATTCGTCGGTGACATACTTCGTACTCTCATCTCCATCTACTTTGGTCGTCCTAGGTCTCCGGTACTTCATCCACTTATGCAGCAGAACACAAATCGGTCATAGGCTTTGTGTGACGGCGCGATTGAAGGAGAATTTCGAGCATTAACGATCGAGTGCGCACTTGCTCACTTAGCCGGTTCCTATTAGCAGTATCTCTTTCTCGTCGTGTGGGGTTCCAGTCTGATGCGAAGATATTAGATCTTGCACGTCTAACATCGTTTCATATGCGGGATGTCTCCTTACTTACGGATATGAACTCCTTGGGGAGTTTCGGCTGGAAGATCTGATGCGAGCAGGTCGCCGATGCCCGATCCTATCATAAAAACTGCAGATACCCCTTATTCGTGATACCAGTGAAGCCAACGTTGTTACCAGCGTCTACTAAGCTTCGTGATGTCGATAGTCTATATGAGAGTTGCTTTTGCCGTGGCGAGATCTCATGCGAAACAAGAACATTGCTTCGACACCCTACCCAGTATGGAAGAGCCTACTATATGAAAACTAGTCCCCCCGGCGGATCTCAACGTCGCCCCATCTCAATCGTTTATACTGACCTTCTCAGTCCTGCTCCTGGCATATCGTTTCGACCTCATTTCAGACAGGAGATCATCGAGTATCCCACAATGAGAGTCGCAGCTTCACACGTCAATCTGTCTAGGGAGAGCTACTCGTTGAAGGTTGTTAAAGGCTTGTTTCTGTCCTATAACATTTTTCAATCGTCCAGTAATCAACTGGGATCCCGATGCTCTGGTCACTCGAAACAAGCTCGATTTACTTAGCACCGACTACATTTCGACAAGTTGACTTCAAGGCTCTAGTAGCTTACTCATCAATTCCTCACATGGCTATCGTAGCGCATAATTTTCCGAGAACATTCATCGCCAGCAAATAATCACCAATCAGATCAACTGTCACCATGTACGAGGAACACATTTTTATGAAGGACAAATAGATGAGAATACAGACGAGACTGAGAGCTCCCCGATGGATGACTTAAGGATGGCGACACCGGGGCCGTCCTCATTTCGGAGAGATTGACGCCAGCACATCACGATATCAGCGTCTATCCTGGATACTCTCTCGATTATCCATCTAGCGGTCTGGGCCAACAGCCACCCGACAGCCGGTTCAAGGCATCAGTATAAACATTGATGATTCTACAATCCCTTCTCCTGTCAATTCTGATATATCCCCTCATCTAAATCTAGAGAACTCATATATTCACCCATAACTGCCGATCCCGTAAGAACACCGCCAGGTTGGACGTTGTACCAGTAGTTTTTCTGCTCTGTCTTGTACGGCAGATTGAAGCTTACTTCCCACTTTCTAAGATCAGCCGTAACTACAACACAAGAATGAAGAAGTGGGTCCCCAGAAGTCGGTTATGCTGAGCGACAATTTACAAAAAGAAATTGTAGGAGATATGGGAAAAACACGCGGGACACCTTAAAGAGTATTGGGAACGATAGCCATAAGAGACAAGGTGTGACGGGCATGGAGAGCCCAGCACAGATGATGCTTTCCCTTTGTTGCAATCGACCATTCGTTGCTGATACCTCATTGTCATGTTCTGTGGGTATTATGGCGGATCATGTGTCTCTTGTAAATAGATCGAAAATTTGACCTCCACCTCCAACCGATTCGTTCGGGATCAAGCTTGGAGAAGACAATTGTACCCCTACTGATCTCCAAGGTAACAGACTGTTATTCATTGGAGTCAATCATACTTGGCATCGAGCTTGAGCCCTTGGGCTGTTACTCAGCACACTTGGCTTCCCCTCTAAAGTCAGGGTGTGATCTTTGGCACAAACGAGGCGAACACGATGAGGTATGCAACAAGTCTGCCTCCGCGGCCATATCCTAGAATACTTCGGGATCATGACAAGGGATTACTATATAATTTCTGCCTAATGCAGTACGTCCAGGGCTTCCTCCACCAGCAAAACCTGGATCAGTTCGGCCGAGAGTATAGAAGCCGTTTAATTAACCTTATATACCGGCGGCAGTTGAAAGGATCCCTGAAAAACGTAGAATTTCCCAGTGCTTTTCCCTTTTCGGACCTCGCTTGTTGGGTTTTGCAGTTCACCAATGCAAGTTTTCCCGACAAATAACTTTTTTCTTTCGAAGTTGCACTAGTTCATGAGAAATTTGCGGATATGGAACGCAAGCTACCAAAATTTGGCCTGTGGGTATTGCCAGGATCAAAATTGTCACGACCTGAGGGCTGACGAGGTCTTTGTATACATCTGTTTATATTTACATCGAATTCAAGATATCTTTATAATTGATATTTCCATCTTAACTTCTATCACGTCTTTTTAATACAAATAACTTGCAAATCTATACCAGCAGCTATGGCCCCTAGAAGTAGTAAGAAGGCTTTGACATTATGCCTTTTCCAGAGTCTGGCGGGAGTGATTTTTGGGTGGAGTAATTCGGAAGGAAGTGGTCTAGTGAGCCAGATTGGGTATCTTAATCAAAGATACCTGCTGATATCCAGAACAATCGATAGTTCAGTATGGATTCTTACCAGAGACGATTTGGTACTTGTGACGCTGCTGGTGCTTGCGTCCTCACAACGACCAGGCAAAGTGCTATCACTGGATTACTGAGTGTCGGAGCAACCATTGGAGCAGTTGGATCTGGTACAATCGCAGACAAAGTAAGTGGGATATTGCCACCCAACGTATAATACTGAATTCTTACATAGTTTGGTCTTCGACTCACGTGCTTGATGTTTATTGCTGTATATCTCGTTGGAGCCGCTATCGAAGTAGGTCAAACCCTCATATATAAATAGGCGTGCACTTATCTTTTCCTGCCAGACTTCTGCCATGAACACCTACGGCCAAATTTGCGTGGCCCGTCTCCTGACAGGTCTAGGTGTTGGCGCCACATCCGGTTTGGTACCTGTCTTTCAAGCCGAGGCAGCTCCTCCTCGGTTCAGAGGTTTGGTGACTGGGTCTTTCCAGCTGTGCGTTACCCTCGGAATCTGGGGTGTATCTATGACCAATTGGGGAATGAGTTCGTATGCGGGAGACGTATCGTGAGTTGCTCAGCCTTACTCAACTCCATGGTATCTGACACCTAAGACACAGTTGGCGAGTCCCCGTTGGCTTGCAAATGGCTTGGGCTGTTCTTCTTCTCGTAGGGTTCGTCCTTTCTCCTGAGTCACCTCGGTTCCTTGCCAAGAAGGGTAAATGGGATCTTTGCCGCAAAAATTTGGCGAACCTTCGAGGACTGCCTATGGATCATCCTGATATCGAGGTATGTTACCTACATTGAATGGGAAATACCGCTTGATTTACTAATTTTGGAACAGGCAGAGATGATTGAAGTAAGAGAAGCAAACTTGAAGGACCAAGAACAAGGTGCAGCCAGCTACCTCGAATGTTTCTCGACAAAAGACCGAATCCTCTGGAGAACTATGATTGGTGTCTTTGTCCAGATTGGTCAGCAAATCACCGGTATCAACTTCTTCTTCTCGTGAGTATGGCTCTACAATTTGTTCCAGACTATTACGATTGCTGATCTATGGACAGATACGGTGTCCAATTCGCCCAAACTGCTGGTCTTGCCAACACCTGTAAGTTCGGATGTGAAATCACATTTCAAGGAAGCATCAAGCTTATCTCCATTTCAGATATCTTCCAAATTATCTTGGCTTCCGTCAACGTGCTATTCTCGTTCCCCGGTATTCTCGCTGTTGACCGGGCTGGAAGACGACCCGTGCTTCTCATCGGAGGTGCCCTCATGTTCATCGGTCAAATCGTAGTTGGATCGGTATCTAAAGCCTATCCCGATGACAAAGTTGCTGGTGACGTTCTCATCGCCTTTACCTGTCTGTTTGTCGCTAGTTTTGCCTCAAGTTGGGGACCTGTTGCATGGGTCGTCTGCGGTGAAACCTTCCCCATTCGACTCAGTAGTCTTTGTGTTACTTTAGTAAGTCGAGTCATGCTGTATTTTCCAAATTTACTGACGCTTCCCGAAGGGTACCGGTGCCAATTGGCTCTTCAACCTTATCATCGCTTTCGCTGCGCCTCAAATACAAGCGATCATAGGAACGGGCATCACCTTTGTGAGAGATTTCCTTTGCGTTGATCAATCAATTGCTGACTATCTTCCCATTTCAGGTCTGGGCTGGATGTCTCGCTTTATCGTAAGTCTGCTATATGTTTTGTACCACAGAAACTCATGATTGCCACAGTTTCGTCTTCGCCTATTTCTGTATCCCCGAAACCAAGGGAATGTCTATTGAGGAGTACGTATAGTTTCTCATGAGATGAGCTAAGAAATTCGTATTGTCTGCTGACATGACCTGTTCGCAGAGTTGATGCTCTCTACCTCTCGGGGTGCCCAGCATGGAAATCGTCAAACTTCAAAGCTTCTCAAGCTACTACCCAGAAGATAGCTTCAGAAAAGCACTATGCTCGATCTACACACAGAGAAGGTGAAGAAGGAAAACAATCGCATCACACTAGCGCTAGAACGAGTGCTGAAGGTACCATGGTGTAAACTAACAAAGCCGTAAACGGCTGCATTTGCTTCAAGTCTTCCTCGGAAGCTTGCAGATGTAGCCTAGTCATATTCGCATACGTACATTATTATACCTCATGCACACAATCAAACAGCTTATTTTTGGGCGCCTGTTGGAAGATGGATTGGCCAGAAGGCCGTGGGAGATCCGGATACCATGTAATTTATGATGTCAATCTCCTTCCGGGTGGGAGGCAAAGCGAGCTGCAACAGCTGAATGAATTTTAGCAGCCTGAAGAATCTTTTATGCAACGTTTGCAGTGAGATTCATACCATTCATCTTCATTCAGCTTCCCTCAAAACTCATGACCTCGCAGACACACATATATCGGACAAATTGACCTCAAATAAACACGATCGAAACTCCTCCATCTTCACTTCCAATACGGATAAAGTCGATCCACTTGCAAAAGTCTCAAATGCAATAAATACGAGGTCCTGGTCTAGTACCGGTATCGGAAATGAGGATTCTACGACAGAGTCAGCACCTGCAGCGCCCGGGTTGAGAGACATGGAGCTTACTTGTCGGTCGGTCATATCCTTCAAACCCATCTCCCTTCCCTCAGCTTCTGCAGCTTCCCAAGACATGCCTCTCTCCTTCACGTGTCGATCTCTAGCTCTATTGACCGATCGTGCCCAGAAGTACCAAGTGACCAGGACAAAGTCGATGAGCACGAAGCAGACTGCGGTCGTGTACAGACCCGGCTTATAGTCCGGAGCGGAACTAGCCCAGAAGAACTGAGGGCCGACAAGGAAGCCCAGGCAATACGAAGTGAAGGTCAACGCTTGGGCCACCGACTTCTTCGTTCGGCCAGCTATATTTTGAGCCAAAGTTGACATGAGGAGAAACTGAGATACCACATAGGGACCTGTGATCCAATACCCTACCTAAATACACAGTGTTGATCAACTTAAGCTATATCTGAGCATGTGAGCTGCCGCTTACTAGTCGCCCCCATTTCATACTCTTGGGCAACAGACCTTCCAGAAGGATCCCTGCAATGGCTGGTACCATTGCCGCTATGGATATAATCAGACTATAATTCTACAAGGACCGTAGTCAGCCTCGCGTTCAGGTCCAAACCATGCAGAGTTGACTGTACCTTGTGGGGGTAGCGACGGAATACGAAGATGATTCCAACGATACTCTACGTCGGAGAGAGTTAGCGTAGTGAAAATCGACGCAAGTTTCGCTCCGCTTACACAGGTTGTAGCAAAATACCAGGGAAGCTGTAAGGCTATACTCTCCGCGGATTGGAATCCAAATGACTTGATGATGATAGCGGAAAAAGAGGTGATTCCTGTTTTACGTATCAGCGCGTTCTTCCCTCAACATCTCTCAGGGAGCTTACCGCCTGAAACAGTACAGACAAGGAACATAAAGATGACTTGAAAGTAGATTTGGGGATCTCGGAAACACTCCCACACCTGGTCCCACTTGATTTTGACACCAGATTCATGTTCGCCGTCTTTGTTGGAGATCAAACGTAGTCTCAATAGTTCTCGTTCCTGTAAGGTTCATCAGTTCCAATAGGCTTGCCAAGCTTTCACAACCTACCTCGTCTGTAAGCCATTTCACATGATTAGGTGTTCCCAATTGCCACACCATAACTATGCCCCACATGAAAGAAAGCGCACCGAGGAAGACTAGGAAAGTCAGCAGGTCAGACAGTTCTCGCACACGTACTGTTGATAGATCTCCAGGCTCCCAGTCGGGTTCCATCAGCTGCTAGCCCGATGCCATAGCAGCACATCAATACCCAACTACGATACCGTCAGCTAACCTCGCATTTCCCTTATCTACGCCACTTACAGGGAGAACACACTGTTCATCATACTGGGCGATTGTCAGCTGCGCTGCTAAATTCATGTACAACGTGCACTCACAAGAAGAGCATGACTCTGACAGTTTGCTCCTCCCGTTTGTACCAGGCCGTAACGATGATTAAAAAGCCTGGAGAGACAGTCGATTCGGCGAAACCCAAGATACCGCCTGAACAAGCTGTTAGTATGTGTCGGTCGACTGATTCTAAGCGACAATGACTTGCGGACGATCATGACTGAGTAGATTGAAATCAGCGAAGGTCTTAATATTTACTGTACTTACGTTCTGAGAAATTTCTGCAAGCAGCCAAACAAAGGACGCAGATGCCCCAGACAATAACGCAGTAGGCCAAAATTCGATCGATGCGGAATCCTTGTGACACAGTTTTAGCATATCATGGAGCCAAGTCTGTTCCTCAGGCAAGACTGTCACTCACGTTGCATTAGATATGCAACGGGGAATTCCCCAATAAGATATGTTAGATAGCTACACGCTATGTTAGTCAAGTATCAGAATTTCTCAAACTTACAAAATGGTGGTCAACCAGGCATACTGATTACCGACCAAGTGGGTATCAGTTCGAAGGTCGAAGATTGCTCCAGAAGAGCTGCCGACACCATATCAGTCTTGATTCGGCACCAGGCGGCTGCTTCGGCATACACTCACAGTGAAATTTTATCCGAGTACTCAAAGAGGAGAAGTAAGTAATGTCAGTAAGTACTACCGTCCAGCTGCATGGTGTAGGTTTCGAAATTTACCTGAATACCATATGCTGCGACATTAATGTCAGACACACTTTATACATTTTCATGAGAGAACAGAAATGGAGACTTACTGATCATTAATAACGGCATGACATGGAGATCGATCTACCAGGCGCAAAGTTATCAGTCAAAAGGCTATGTAACTGTTCATTAATGCAAGATTCATACCTTCCGTACGAGTTTCCGCTCCTTCTCTTTTTGCTCAGCCGATCCGTCTTCTAGAGCAGGCATGATCTGTACTTGGTCTCCCACGTCCTTCTCATCTTGAACTTCTGAAGTGTGACTCATTTTGACAACACAAGGTTGCAGCTGCAAAGGGGGCTCGAGGTGGGCAAGACAGTGAGGGCGATACGAGGAGAAAGATCATGACTCGTATTTGCTCGATTGATATAGATATAGAATAACGAGCATTGGAAAGATAAAAGCTCTGTGTTCTGTCTACTTCGGGATTCACGAGCGAGGTTGTTTCGCTGTCAATTCGCGAATTCAGCTCAGGGTCAGAACATAGGTCCGCGTCTTTGGCGTCTGTTCTTCCACTTCTTCGTTTCAGGGGTTCAGGAGATCTGCCTTATCTCGCCACTATATGGGCAAACATCGGGCGATACAAGTTTACGGAGATTTCCCACCAGATATGTTGCAAGTACAGAAAACACAGTCGGCGGATAACTGCGGCAACTCAATAACGATCAAGCGTTAAATATCTCAGATCTTACATGCAATAGTCATACGTCGCTACAGTCACAATACCATCGGGTTGACTGTATACAAGGCTTGTAGCAATTCATCCAATTCTCTCTCATTCGTCAAAGTCGCATCTTCCACCCACCATTCTCTCGATAGCGACTGAAGAATGTCGCCCATCTGAGCAGCGCGAGATATACCCATCGATTTCAATATGGTGATTGATTCTTCGCATCTAGCTTTGGGATTATACGTCATTTCATTTGGCGGATCGCGAGGAGTCACCGAAGCCAACAGATGTACAGTAGCAGCTCCGAAAGCGGCATGGCCTAATGTATGTAGAATGTTAGTGTCATGTGATTGAACGACGTAACGATAACTTACCCAGCAATAAGGGGCAATTCCTCAAGCCATAGGTCTCTTGCCAGTGCTGTAAATTTAGGTGAGCCGCATTGAGTTACACGAGCGAATCACAATGAAGATTGTTGATGAGCGGATATGTATCGAAGAACGGACAAAGACAACACAAGATTGAGCAAGTTATATAAGTTAATTTTGGTGCGTTGGGACTCAGATACACTACCCGCTCACCTTGAGGCTCTCGTTTATCTGAGCAGCATGTCTGTCACAACATCTGATAGCCTCATCTTCTGCGATCATGTCCAGGATATTGTGATAAAGGGGTCGGAGCGCAAGAATGGACAATAGCTAGACAAGAAGATCAGTCATCTCCTTGCTCAGAAGTGATGGCAGCCGATACTCACGTCCGCTGTTATATTCAGTGTATGAACCTGAGGTGGAGTGGAAGGGTCACGGACAGGAAGGAGGTTTCTTGGAAGCTCTCTCCGCCATGCGTCGATTTGACGATATATGCCATTGCACGTCTTGGATAATTCAGGCGGGCTAGCAAATCCATAGCTAGCAATACACGATTAGTAAGGCAATCGTTCGCATCAACAGATGTTTCCCTCACATTTGATCCATTATGATTCCAGCCAGACGAGACAGCTTGCAGGTCTCAGAAAATCCCAGCGAGACCTGACGTATCTCGTCGGATCCATTACCAGCACTATAGCGTTGCAAAAGCTCGTCGTTGTCTGGCATGGGAACGTTGAAAGCTCCGAGTATGGGCTGTCTACCGAGAGCTAGAGCCCACAAGCTGTTTATATCTCAGCGTCACCGTTTACACGAGGAACAGGTTTCAAAACGAACCGGTCTTGACAAAAAACAGACCAGAATGTGTTGTTGCGAAGGTGCTGTCGTTCGGAGCTAATCTGGCCGTATCTAACCAGATACGCCGAATTGACGTTCAATCCCAGTGTGACTGCGGCGACTTTAGTGGAACCGTCATCGGGCAGCAATGGGATGGATGACTAACCAGCGGTCTGAACAGCAGTTGCTGATAGATAATCAGCTCACGGCGGTCCGCTAAGGTACCAACGTCCAATGCAACTCACCAAAGTATGCAGCACCAGTATTCGTGTAGCCTTCTTCGGTATGAAGTGAAGCCAACAACATCATGCCATTGACGGTCGCAACGACAGGACTCTCCAGCTCTTCGTGATAGTAGCTAAGAGCTTGTTGTCGTAGGATATGAACAGCATTTGATGGCCGGTCGGGGTTTGGCACAAATCGACAAGCCATGGCAAGAATGGCATTATGTAGAAGAGGACAATAGTAATCAGACCTTGTAATCCCTGCCAGGCGATGCATATCGACTTGGAATTTAGCAATATCCATTGCCTACATTTGAGGCTGTATCAGTTGGTGGTTAACCCCAGAAGCAAAACTCACGTATAACCATGACGCGAAAAAACGAGTAAAAGCATCTATCAATTGTTGATGTTCGAACCAGGATATGTTCAGATTGCTAGGCAGGCAGGACCTCCACCGTGTAGGATCGTGTAAGATGCTGGGATCGGAGTTGACATCGATGATACTTGGACGCATCATCTGCAGATCAGGGAGATAAGCGAAAGCGGATGTAGGTCCATAATGGCATATTTCGCCTCCAGCACCGAAAACCTGGGATTTCGTGCACATCAGCGGAGGTATGGTTCGAACTTGGGCGACACTCACTTTTAGCCTATCTAATAACTCAAAAGTAGCTTTGTCCGCTTGTCCTGATGAATAAACCCCTTTCGTCTCGTCGGGCGTCGAATGCGTTGTCGAAGACGACTGCTGATTTATTAGTTGCGCATTTTCCGTTTCCAACTGATGTATCCTAGCTCGAAGGTGTTGCGCGACAGTATAAGATATACGTCTTTGATTTGGTCGGTTATCAACGAACAGGATGAAAACATGTATCATACATTCGACTTACCTCCTTGAATCCTCCTCCGATTGGATCTCACACTGGGTATATTTAGCGTGATGACGGGAGTGAGGGACTCATACTTACTAGGTCTCCCCTGCGACGACTAAGAGCAGATTAATCAGCCAATGCTATTATGACTACCATTTTGCGGAATCGACTCACAAATTATGACAGACTTTCGCTTGAGAGTCATATAAACATCGCACCCGTCTACTCACCTGGTGAGCTCGTCGATGCTCAATATTAACAGATTCAAACGAGACTCACCGTTGTCTACAGCTCTTACATGCCGCGGGTGCATGACCTCTATGTCTGGCGCTGCTAGACGATGATGGTTCTGTCAAATTCATCTCACATATGCGTATACAATGCATCAACATGGAAGAGATGTCTGGAGAGATAAGGTCTCATTTCACACATCTTCGTGATTGTGAGTGACATTTGATTCCGTCAACTCACATTTCGGCTAACTTGAACGGTCAAAATATTGCCATAGTCTGCCCATACCATTTGATTCAGCTCACGGCCATGCGTCGTATGAATGATTTTACTCGTGTTGAGCGTGTAGCACCTGAAATTAGCCCTGAGTATCCTATATCAGGTCTTCAAGACTGATCATCATACTCATTGAACGAGGGGTGCATGTGAGACACCAATCCCAAAAGAGAACGTAAGCCCGGGAACCACCAGCGAGATATTTTTGAAGGGGTGCTCGGCGGGATGCAACTAGATCGAGAATTGAATGTGTCGTGACGTAAATGCCCTCAGACCCTGCGTTTTTCCTATGATGCGTGTATTCGGCGCTATGCATTCTCCTGCTGGTGAATGGGAGTGATGATCTTGACTACTCGTACCGAGAATAGGTTGCTGAGCGGACTGTTTGCGTATCAAATCTCGCCGTCAGTTTCCGACGCGCCGAGTGGATTGATCTCGCTGCCAGTTCCCGAGATGTTATTTTATCGACCAATACGCCGTCAGTCAATCAAATTCATGTCTTCGTTTCCCACACGACTCCAGAAAGACTCGCGTCTCGGGATCGTTATCCGAAAGATGCGCTTGGTATATAGAAGGTGAAGGAGAAAGACAGAAGCTCGTTTCATCCTAATAAACCTAAACGTACTTTTCATTCTGGCTACAATGTCTATCGCCACCACAGCCAAGCCTGTTATTCCTCCTTGGGTTCCTCCTCCCGCAACTAAAGAAGACTTGGATTGGGCCTCGCTCAAGACGTTAGACCTTTCAAAGCTGGATTCGGATGACCCAGCAGAAGTCCAACAACTCCTTGAAGATGCGAAGTACGCCATCAAGCAGGATGGATTCTTGTACTTGACAAACTACGGTATTCCTCTCGAGAAGGTAAGCGTGTCCCACTATCAAAGAGATCTTCGCTAATATTCAAGTGATCACAAGCTCCACAGGCAGTTCTCAATTGCTCAATACCTCCTAGACGGCAACGTGATAACGGACGATGAGAAGAAGCGATTAGAAATTCAACAGCATACCGGATCCTATGCTGGCTACAAGCCTATGAAGGGATGGGGTGTAAGTCGTAGATCAAAGTTCAAACGCTTCCAAATGTCCTGCTGATGGTACTCTCCAGGCTGGTAACGGCTCGTACGATGGCATCGAGAACTTCACATTCTATTCTCCTCAAATGGAGGACCCCCACAAGAGACCTGCAGCATTGGAGCCGTTCATGGACGAGGTCAAGGAATTCTGGAGCGTAAGTATTTTCTCAATGACGAAGTATCTTTCGGATGCTGAAGGATGCGATAGTATGCCCACGACAATGTTAACCGAAGACTTCTGAAACTTCTATCTCGGGTTCTTGAACTCCCCGACGATTACCTGTGGGACAATGTGCAATCACACCAAGGTGACACCTGTGCCGAGGGATACTTCCGATTTGTTGTTTATAGACCAATGGCTGAGGGTCAAGAAGGTTCCAGTATGAGAATTCATGGGTAGGTGAAGATGTTGACCTGAGGTTACGTTTACTGACTCACTTACAGTCACCATGGTTAGTTATCTAGAGCTTCACACAATAAGTAGGATTGACTGATTGCACCGCATGTAGACATCGGCACCACCACTTTACTGTTTTCGGTCCCGATAACGGCTCTACAAGTGTGGAACTCTGTTGAGAACAAATGGCAATGGGTCAAGTACAAGCCCGGGGCTCTGGTTGTTAATCTGGGAGAATCTTTAGAGAGTACGTCCGGAAATCTCATATTGCCTCCGAGATGATCTGACGACACGCAGTCTTGACTGGCGGTCACTTCGTTGCGACCAAACATCGAGTGGTGTCTCCACCCAAAGATCAACAGCATTTGCCCCGATTGTCCTGTGCTATGTTTTGCTCTGCCCGTGGTGACCTGAAAGTCAGCCCTCTCCAAGGTGAGCCAGATAATATCATTGCGCAGTAAAAAGGCAGAGCAGCCAACCTGACTCATTCGTAGACTCACCATTGATCAAACGAGAAGGTTTGGTTAAGACGGGTGTGTATGGAGAGTTCGCTAAGTTGTTGGATGCCGGCATGGACGTAAGTCACGAAGCTTCGGTGCAGAGCGTCAGGCTGATACTAGATCTTCAGGTCCCCGATCATGACAGCTGGCGACGTGCTCGAAGAGCTTATGCTCAACAAGGCCCTGCTAAGCAAGTAGAAATTAGTGGCGTGAAGTATTCCGAGGAGGTCTTTAACAATATCAAAGTTTATGTTCCTGTTTAGGTGGGAGAGGAAAGTCATCGAGGAGAATCAGTATAGTCGTATTCAATGCACTTTGTAGACTGAACAAGGGATGTCACACCGAGAACGTTCGTGCAGATCATCGACGCGATCATGGCACTGAAGAGCATGTTGAGGCTCCGCATGTTTGCTAGGTTCGTGAAGGTGAAACTCATGCGCCCCTAATTTCAACGGCACTTCTATCCAGTGAGGCTTCATGTACATACTTAAGCACGAAGCTACCGTCAATACCGATTCGACCTCTGTTGACACAATGTGGACTCGCCTCCAACTACAGGAACGTGACATAAAGATTCGCTCATTCTACGGCGCAGAGTGCTGGGGTACCGCCAACCTTTCCGTCACCTCCCTGTGCTCACTCAACTATCGAATATGGGACGACAGGCTGATCGCCAGGCTGATTTCTGTGGTAATTACCAAATTATCCGAGATGCCAGTTGTCCCGTAGCTGAACAGTTACTTGTCGGGTACGGTTCAGGACCTAATTATTAATGAACTGGATGCTTCACGATCAAGGTTCAGGTGTTGAGAAATACCCAATTGAGAGATATAAGTAGTCGCGATGTGTAGATCCGATCACACCGTATCATCCGCCCATCTCCGATAGGACCGGTACTCAGCCAGCAGAGAGATAAGGTCGTAAAAGTGTTGTACCTGTATGTGGGAAAGAGAATGTCGACATGCTTAAGCTTTATATGGGAGTGCCATAATTTCGGTCTGACCAACCATTTCTCGACTTTTTCCATTGTACACCGGTAATCTCGGGCACGTGAAGTCAAAACCCAGAAAATAACCCTTTTTGGTTACATCCTGGCCCAGAATCAAGTTTTGCCTTTATTCGGTTACTGAACCCATGCGGTTGATGTTTCGCCTATTGGACCCTTATCTCAAGGAAGAAAAAATTGCTCCACCCAAAACCAAAGATAAGGATTCCGATATTTGGAAAAAATAATAATAATTATTAAAGCACAAACATCTCGAGAGTCAGTTTTTATCTCCGCTGGCGATCCCTCGTTACTATTCATACCCCAAAACCATCAGCAGTATGGTATCGTTCTCTCCTCACCGCATCAATGAAGCCGTGGCAAGATCGTTCATCGGTCGATGGTTCAGGCTAGATGGCAGTGGTCATCCTCTAGCCAGACCCGGTTCAAAATTTCTAACAGAACTTAGAGCCGGAACTGTTACAGCGGCGGCGATGTTATATGTACGTGACATACACAGACGGTTCAGCTTCCTTTGTTTGCTGACGCTTCACCATCTCGCAGATCATCAGTGTCAACGCATCCATCCTGTCAGACTCAGGCGGACCATGTGTGTGCGAAAGTACTGCAGATGACCCTATTTGCGTGAACAACACAGATTACAACCTCTGTAAGAACGAATTATCTCGGGACTATGTGACAGCGACTTCTGCAATCTCTCTCATCTCTACGTTTTTCATGGGCTTCCTTGCAAATATGCCTCTAGGTCTTGCTCCTGGTCTTGGAGGTGAGTGGAGTGGGAATTGTCTGGGACCTATGACTGACCTAAATCCTTAGTCAACGCCTATTTTGCTTATAGTCAAGTCGGCTTCAACGTGAGTTTCTCTCTTTCTATGCAGATATACACTTCTGACAATATGCATTCAGGGTACTGGTCCCATCTCGTACCATGAAGCTCTCGCTGCGGTATTCCTCGAAGGAATCATCTTCTTCGCTCTCACTATCTTCGGTTTACGACAATGGGTTGTCCGTCTTATTCCTCGGTCCATCACCACAGCTATAGGATGTGGCATCGGTCTTTTCCTCACAATCATCGGTCTCAGTTCCAGTGGATTGAATGTTATTACTGGAGGTATATCGACTCCGTTACAGCTAGGAGGATGCAGCTCGGAATATGCCGACTCTGTCACTGGTTTCTGCAACAGTCATGTCCTTCAAGATCCTAGAATGTGGTTGGGTATCTTTGTTGGAGGAGTACTTACTGCGTTCCTTCTCCTTTATCGTGTCAAAGGTGAGTCAAAATTCTTCGGCAAGTCACGTCACAGCTGCTCAAATTCATTTCAGGTGCTCTGCTCTGGCCGATCCTCCTTGTCTCTATCATCTCATGGCCTCGTCCTACCTCTGTTACCGCTTTCCCTCACGACGTCTTGGGCGACAGCAACTTTGCTTTTTTCAAGAATGTGGTAGCAGCTCGAGGTTTCAAGTTGTTAGGGCCTAAGAATGTAGACTGGAGTGCGTACGCAAATGGCAAGGTCTGGGTCGCATTGGTAAGGCTTCCCCTTCTTTCTCTCCGATCCGTATAGCGATCTAATCCTTTTACAAATTCAGATATCATTCCTATATGTCGATCTCCTTGACACTACCGGTACCATGGTCGCCATGTCTAAACAAGCTGGTTTATACGACGCCCGGGACGGTGATTTCGAAGGCAGTTCTGTTGCTTTCCTCGTCGACTCCTCCTGTATCGCTGCGTCAGGCTTGTTCTTCGGTACAAGTCCTTGCACCCCTTTCGTCGAGTCTGCCAGTGGTATTAGCGAGGGTGGTAAAACCGGTCTTACCGCAATCACCACTGCGTTCTGGTTTTTCATTTCAATCTTCTTCGCCCCAATTCTCAGTAACATCCCTGCTTGGGCTACTGGATCTGTGTTGATCGTGGTTGGAGCTATGATGATGGAGAACGCTGTCTCCATCAACTGGGACTACATTGGTGATGCCATTCCTGCTTTCATCGTCATCGCAGTGATTCCATTTACTTGTGAGTCTCTCCAACACCAAAAAGACACGCTGCGCTAACTGCAGCGATGACAGACAACGTCGCTTACGGAATCATCGCTGGTCTGATCGTTTTCATCCTTCTTCACAACGTTCCTAAACTTATGGGCAAGCTTTCCCCACGATTGTTGCCACCTGGATGGCATGACCTCAAAGATCCTTACAACGCAACTGCTGGGCTTAAGCCGGCCAATGGCACAGGCACTATTACTCCCTTGGCACTTTTGCCTCCTTGGTTGAGAAAGCTTCTGAAGGGAGAAAGACGTTTCTGGGCATACACCCCCGAAGAGATGGACAGGATATTGGAAGGTCGAGCCATGACTAAGGATTCTGCTGATGCGGCAGCCAGAATGCGTCAAGAAGAGCGGGACGAAATGCGGAAGAGAATGGGCGACGAAGTTACGACTAAAGAAGTTCCTCACGAATCGCCATCGGACCAAGTCAACGCTTTGGAACAAGGCATGATGGCAAGCGGTTCTTATGAGATGGAGAGAAAGTAAGCAAAAACATCTTTGCATGACTTCGACACTGTTTAAGGTGTTTCTCGTCGCAAATCAGTGTTGCAACTGTTATATAGGTGATGTAGGCGTTGGGATATTATAATGCATATTTTGCGATCATGTTTTGCGGTGATGGATCTTACTTATACGCATAATTTGTTGCTCTACACATAAACTGTCAGAGCTCTAGATTCAACGTTCGTGAGGCTTTATCCGTAACCTTGTTGCGATTTTGTTCCGATATACAATATCTCCGATTTGATCGTATGACTAGATCGAAGAGCGTAAGATATTGGTGCAGGGGATCAGCTTGTCGCTAGTCACCCCCGACTTTCCTACTACGAAAGTAGCAACAGAACCCACTTCACCAGATGCTCCCGATCCAGAAGCCACGTGTACGGTACGTAAGATTGAATGACCAAATCGCTTCTCGATGAAAGGAGTAGCCGATACGTCTTACGGCGTCACGATCGTAGTGACGTCAAATGCTACGTGATTCAAAGCACTCTGGGAGATGAAACTGCTTCCATTCATATTCTTTCTTTTTCCATTTTCGTTTTCCTATTCTCGCTTTATACACATCTACGAAATTGCTCGACATGTCTACTCAAAACTTGGTGAGTGACTTCAATCTGTCACCTGCCAGTTGTTGACAATGAACTCAGAACACTGGTCCCGCAAAACACTCTGGCCATAAAGAGGCTACAGAGGAGCACACAACTGCTGCGCAGCTCGAATCCAAGGTGAGCAGAAATCGCAGTCTGCAGCGTATCGCAACTGACCTCGCTACAAGGGCGAGTCAGGTGATACCGAAGCTCTCTTGAAAAACCGTATTCTGAACAACAGCCAGGTCTCCCGTGCAGCACTGTATGACGAATCAGATTTCCTCTGCGTCGCTTCTTCTACCAAGCAGTTCAATCTTCAACCCGACGATGTGAGAAAGGTAAGCGCTTGTTCCATGGAAATATCGCTCCTGCTCATCTCTGTTGCCGTTAGATCTTCGACGGCATGTTAACTTTCGCTCGACAAGGGGATCCCACAGCCGCTCATGGTGATGGTCCTACGCCCCAGCAGATTAAAATGGGCAGTGAGGGAAGTGCATCGGTGAAGAATGGGAATGCCGATTCCATAGTTGCAGAATTGGACGGCAAAGTGAGCAAAGTCCAATTAAGACATTGTGTCGATATGCTGATCTGTCCCATAGCTCATTATCGCTGCAAGAACTGCTACGTTGATACTCATCGTTGAAGGTGTTTCAGATGCCAATCAGAGCTCACTCGAGACTACAATTTTATCGTTCACTGAAGGTCTGCAGAAATTAGCGTGAGTGCACCTGCTGTTCGAATTGCCTGAAGTAAGCGCTGATCTAACATTCAAACAGTCTCTGAGAGACTTGGAGTAGGAAGACCGTACCACGAGATGATGATGATATTAAGTGAGAAGTTTGCATGCATACATTCATAATCCAAATTGAGAAAGACTACCGCCTACATCGCGTTCTTTCAGAATTTCTCTCCACTATCTCCCACACTGTTCGCGAAGAGATCAGCATTGTGATAGAAACACGATGCCTCTTCAAAACTCTTGCTCTGGATTTGTAGATAAGTCGTTAATGACAAGGTCTTACATGAGTTGTTCTTTGAGGACAAGGATTGTATCTTCGACTCGGAGCCAGCTGGGTTGTTCAGGACTAATGTACAGTCCGCCAGATACGCAAAAGATCTCAGCGCTGATCAGTGGAGCGACGACCACTTGGCTAGGCATATACACGATCGTCACTTCGCAGTTGTGCTCTAAGTGGATTAGATATGAGCGCAAAATACCGCCCGAATAACAGAATCAAGACCCGTCCATAACGTGTCTATGGGTATTTGGTTTATGTGTAAAACGGCGCTGGCATTAGCAGTACAAATAGCCGGTAGGTACAGCTTCATCTCAGCGCTATGTCCCGGCGAACCCAGTAGCCTGCATTCTGTCTACTTTCAAATTCGGCGACTGCAAAAATGTATAACGCTATAGTCGGCCCGCCGGGAGCCGGAGAATCGCCATGTCCTATTATGACGCACTTTGCTGTTTGTGCAATTATATATGGATCACATGTGCCGATCAGTAACAGATATTTTCCCAAATCCCCATTCAACACAGAAAAAATGCGTATCGTTTTCACTGGCGGATCTGGCAAAGCAGGTAAACATGCCATACCTTATCTCCTCAGTCAAGGTCACCAAGTCCTCAATCTGGACCTTGTACCTCTGGATAACCCAAAGGTCTACACCCTAAAGACCGATCTTACAGACTCGGGTCAAGTTTTCAACGCATTCACCTCTCATTTCAATATGTCGGAATATTCGCTTCCCCATTCCCCCCCTCTACCTGACGCTGTTGTTCACTTTGCCGCATATGCTCGGAATTTGCTTGTACCCGACAGTGAAATGTTCGCATCCAATGTCAAGCAGACTTACAATGTCATCGAAGCCGCATGTAAGCTTGGAATCAAGAAAGTTATTATTGCTAGTTCAGAGACTGTATATGGAGTCTGTTTCACTCAAGGTGAATCAGATTATCATTCTTTTCCTTTAGAAGAGGATTATGATTGCGATCCCGAAGATACATACGCAACCAGCAAATTATGTGGAGAGCGGGTTGCGAGGAGCTTTGCCAGGCGATTCAAGGGCACCGATATATATGCCTTTCGAATCGGTAACGTCATCGAGCCACATGAATATGCCCTCAACTTTCCCTCATACCTGAATGATCCCCCTTCTCGAAAAAGGAATGCTTGGAGTTACATAGATGCAAGAGATTTGGGCAAGCTCTGTCACTGTGCGTTCCTGAAAAGCGGACTGGGATTTCAAGTATTCAACGCTACCAATAACACAATTACTTTGAAAGAGAAAACAGAGGACTTTTTGGCGAAGGAGTGCCCAAATGTCAAGATCACTAGAGAAATGGAGGAGTACGAAGCGCCATTGACAAACATGAAAGCCCGAAAGTTACTTGGGTTCGTTGAGGAGCATGATTGGCGGGATTACGTGAAGACGAGCTAGTCTGGTCTTTACCATGCATCTAAACGAATGCTACTCGTGTATCTCTTAGGAGATTTTGGTGTAGCACTAATCATGGTCTGAAATAGATATGAAACGGCTGGTATTGTATCGCAAGAACTGTGTTAGTGTACGATGCGGTCGAGCATTGCCATTTCGGGGTTCAACATTCTTTACAGTTAGCACACTAAGATACCTGCAAAAAAGTTTGCAATGTTGGAATTGGAAATTTCAAACAATGTCATCGTATCATGCAGAATTTATTATAAGGAGGTGTGTAATTATTTATCGTATTGAATACCGGTTCTTCTTTCACTTGCTTTGCTCTTTCTCGCCAGTCTTTCCACCCGTTCTCTCTTATCTAAACTCTCCAGTGGCCTTTGCTTCTTGCAGTAAACAACGTGGCTACAATAAATAGAATGCTTCCTACCGCTGACATGGAACCAGCCCAAGCGATTGATGCTCCATAACCATCGGCATCAAGGATTGCCGCGCCCAATGGGCTTCCGGTAAGAGCCGCGAGTCCAAGTCCCATCATAGCGACACCGACTCTTGTACCAACTTCGCTCTGACTCTTTGCCATGGAGAAGATCGCGGGGGAGAGGAGGGAGATGAATGCACCGGAGGCGGCTCCATATAGAATAGCAACAACCACGAGACCGGCAGTGCTGTGAGCGGCTCCGAAGAATGCGAAACACATCGCAGAACTGAGAAGACACATGATGGTGAGGAGGTTGAGTGGTCCGAATATATCGGCTATGAGGTTGGGCAGTGTACGACCTACGACCGAAGCACCGTTGAGAATCGCGACCATATAGAAGGTCAAATTTTGGGATGTTCCGTTGAGCTCGGCAAAGTACTGGAATGAGAAATGTCAGAACATGATACTAATGATACGCTAACGAGGCTTACCTGTAAGAATAGGATGGGGAAGAAAACACCCCAAGCGACGAAGAAAACGCCTACACAAAGAAGGACGTAGGCGGGCTCCTTGAAGAATCCCTTGACGTCCGCCTTGGGGCCCGACTTTTTCCCCCGGACACCTCCGAATGGTCGTTCAAGGGCAATACCCAAAACCATACAGGCTACAATGAGACAGCCGGTATACTGAACCGCTCGCTCAAAGCCGACCTTTGCAATCAACTTGTTAAGCATGATCGGCAAAACGACACCTGAAGAAGGGATACTGTAGTCAGCAGATATCCCTGTTTCCTCGGGAAGAGCAGTCCAACATACCTCCGGCCGAAGAACCAGTTACTACGATACCAGTGGCAAGCCCCCGTTTTCTTCGGAAGTATTGACTGGTCACTCCCAACGCTGGAATGAAGATGAGACCCATACCGATACCAGCGCAGACTCCTTGGGCGAGGAATGTTTGCCAGAATTGAGAACACAAGGAAATCATGAAGAAGCTAACCAGATCTGGGTCAGGGCATGATGTCTGTGAAGAATAACGGAGTAACGTACCTGATGATGTGTAAGCATGCGCCGATAATGACCAAATAGTAAAAATATCCTTTGTCGAACATCGGCCCAGCGATAGCACCCATCATGAATAGCAAGAACATCTGAAGAGAACCGATCCATGCGACTGACGAACTGTTTTGAAGGGGATATTTGACTAAAACGTAATAAGACTGGAAGACCCCGAAAGCATTTGCAGTGCCAAAGGTACCGAAAACTGAGACCGCAATTTAGCAGATGATGGTAGGGATCGATATAATGACGAGTGCGAAATGGAATCAAGGCGGAGTGCGCCAAACTTACCCAGAAACCAGGACCCCAATACGCTGGACCAAGCATCTAGACCTCCTTCGGGAAAGACAAGCTCTTCTTGAAGCTTATCGAGGCCCCCCTTCTCACTGAGGTTTTCGTCAACATGGTTATCGTTCAACACGGCTGGAGTGACGGAGGTTGGTTGAGCGCTCATCGTCCTTATGAGATTGAAAGTCAGTGTGGGGATATAGATAGAGCCGATTGGGGAACCATGCTTCTTGCTTCATTGTCCTGTCCTTTTTATAGCCAAAGATAATTCAAAGTCCTCTATGTTCTGACCGCGGCCATTACCATGCTGAAGCCGGTTACCGACGTTGCTCGAAGATTTGGTGATCTAGTGCCTCGGTACCTGGCCTAAAAACGCGCCACATTCGCCACATTCGTTAGAGCCCCGGGGATCCGGACATGTCGGTTGAACCGTTTTCGCTCTTTTGATCGGGTCATGCATAAACAATCCTTTCATTCATTTTGGAATTTGTTTTTCATCTTTCTGCCGATAAACCCATTGAGCGAAACATACGTAGACTCTCGATCAACAGTGACTCGCTCGCGATCACCGATTTTCGCACGGCACACCGTACTAAGGGCACACGCATCCAAATGAGCAATAATGCGAACGAGGAGGCGTCTCGGGCGGCGAAGCGCAAAAGAGTAACAGCGAGTTTTGAGGACAGGTCGTGGATATGTACAAGAGCTGATATCTGTTCTGACGATATAGGTCTCTTGCTTACCTTGGTAAGTGTAGCGGGAAATCATATCGTACGCCACCATATTGACATGTCTCCCTCGATAGCAACAAGCGTAAGGTGAAATGCGACCGGGCATGGCCCTGTAATAACTGCAGAACGCGCAACGAGAGCGATTTGTGCGAGTACAAGGACGGCCACCAACCCGCTCCTGCGTCAAGTTCATCCTCCAGCGAAGTGGAACTGTTGAAAGCACGGCTAGGGCAGCTGGAGAACCATATCTCTCATCTGGTTACCCTGGTAGATCAAAACAATTCAGCCGCTGCCAAATCACCCAATACTACTACCCCTTATATCTCCCCTACCGCTTTTCACACCCCCTTCTCTAACTTTTCGACCTCCACCACCTCTTCCCGCCCCGCGGCCAAAGCTTCGGCGTTGGACAGAACTTTCCTTGCCCTTGACGATTTGTCAAAAGGATACTCACCAGCATCATCCAGTAAAACGGCTACTCCCGTATCTCCGCAAGCCGTTGGTGGGGGTCCCGGCGAGCAATGGCCGAGTGTATTCTTGGGAACTGACAGCAATACCATCACATCTAGACCCACGCAAACGTATGAGATTTTGTCTTCCTTACCGCCAGAGACATTGGTAAAAGTGCTCATTGATTATCATTTCGAACACGATGGTGTACTCTGTACGTCTGACTTTGAAGACAGTCTTGGACCCGCTTGATTTGGCTCACATCCATATAGGGCACTTTGTTCAGGAAGACGTGTTCCGACTAGAGTTAGAGCAGTTCTCACGCGTACGATTTACTACCAATGTTCTTCTCGTTGATCCCGCCTGGCTCGCTCTTTTGATCGCTCTGTTGAAGTGAGTAATTCTGGAGTCAGAGTAAACTCGACTCACTTATAGCTTAGAGTGTCATCCCGATCACTGCTCTCCGACGACCTACTCACGGTGTCTCTTCTCGCGGGTGATACCACTATGCTGGAAGCAACGTGCAAATCATTGGAAGAAGCATTCGACACCGCGCTATATTGTGCGAGGGCGTTGCATAGACCTCAAATTCGGATTTTGCAAGCTTTAACCGTGATGGTTAGCCAATTGTTGGTTATCGTATCACATGCTCTTAGGGGGCTAGGGGTTAGGGGTTTAGGGGTTAGGGGTTAGGGGGTTAGGGGTTAGGGGTTAGGGGTTAGGGGTTAGGGGGTTAGGGGTTAGGGGGTTAGGGGTTAGGGGTTAGGGGGTTAGGGGGTTAGGGGTTAGGGGGTTAGGGGGTT